>NC_091479.1:60088541-60211041 GCF_036971445.1 Narcine bancroftii | reverse complement strand
TTCCAAAATATCAATTTTCTGAGATAACAACTCTTCTGTCTCTAATTTTTTTTGTCACTTTCTTCCAATTTTCCTCTTAAATCATTTACTTCCAATTCTACAGCCATTTCCCACTCCTCCACATTTTCTACTCTTTTCCCTATTTCTGTCATGACCAGTCCTAAACTTTGCATTTTATCTTCTGCTCATTTCATTTTTCTTTTAATTGCAGTAAATTCTAATGATAACCATTCTTTTAATGATCTCATTTGTTCTTCAAAAAAGGCTTTATCTATATTCTGTTCATCTGTTTTATTTTCTATTTCCCTGTGAAGATCTTGGTAATCTTCTTCCTCTTCTTCTGTATCTGTACCTGTGTTTGTGTCCTCTTCTTTGTATCTGTGTCTCCTGTTTTTCCTGATTAATTAGTTCTATGTCTTTGTCTGGCCTTCTCTTGCTGTTGGTCTTCCTTTCGTGGGTTGTCTGTGTCTGGCCTCCTGCTGTTGATCCTCTTGTTGTTGGTCACCCCGCTGTCCTTCTCCCCCGTCCGGCTCCTCGCTCCTTTCCTCTCTTTGTTTTTATCCTCCAGCTGAGTGCTCTGATGCCGGGCATCCCTCAGCTGTGTGTTGTAACTGCCTGTTCCTCAGCTGAGCGCCCCTCCCGCTGGTGTTCACTTTTTCCTTTAATTGCGCACTGCGCACTTTTGTTTGGCTCCGAGAGCCATTTTTGGACTTCGCAAGGCACTCACCAACCTCGGAGATCGGTTGCTCTTCATCACCGCAGCTCCCTGCTCCTTCGTGCAGGTAAGGCCTTCTTTCTTCTCCGGTGACTTTTCTTTTTTTCTCCATTGTTCTTACTTTCTCTTTCTTGGGTGCCATCTTCTTGTTCTTCTCTTTAACTTTATCTTTTATTTCTTGAGTTTTGTATTCATTGAACCTTTTCTTTTCCAAACTTTTAGTCTTTTTTTCTGGAGAGGGCTGGTTCAACCCGACCGGCCACTACTCTATCACATGACATCCCCCGTAACTAGTCAAATTTGTTGTGGTATACAGCAATGCATCTTCCACTCTCTTGCTCTGCTCTTCATTGGTGACCCATGGATCCTTGGTGCCAAAGAGAGCACTGGTGCTCAACAAGACACCAAACACTCTTGGCGAGAGTCTCGAGTATATCCCCCTCTCAACACAATCCTAGGATTCAAACCACAGGGCAGCACAGAGGCACAAACAGTCAAGCCACTGCCTCACAGTTCCATCCTCCGGTGAGATCAGTGTGGAATTTGCACCTTCTTCCCGCAACATGGGGGCTTTCTTTAGGTGCTCCGGTTTCCACCCATATCCCAAGGGGCGGAAGGTTGGTAATTAGTCACCAACTTTGGCCCTGCTGGGGAGGAGAACAGGAGGATCGGGAAGAATTGCAGAAAACAAAGTGGGATGTGTGGACTAAATGGATGCAAACAGGTCCAGTTCTGCACGACACACTCCTGCTTTCAGCCAAAGAACTCAGACCTAATCCACTACAGTGACCCTGTTACAGCCTCTCTTACACTTTTATGGAAATTATCATTTGGTTAATCAATGGAGCAGTTGAACCTCTACATTCTTTGAAATTGTCTGGTTGACTTACTGATACTAGCCGTGAATCAGCTGACAGAAGAAATTTCAGGCAACTCCTCCAGTGGAAGACACTTGGATTAACATCCGTTGCGATTTTGGACAGGGCTCGAGTTTACCATGGGACACACTGTAGATCCTCAAAGTGGAACCGACTCACAGCAAGGGTTAGAATTTAAGGAGATCCTGACTTTGAGCTTTGCGCTTTTACTCCGTGCGACTGACGTTGTTTTCTCTGGTCCAGGCTGGGGCTAAATATGCATAGCGTTTAAACACCAGGGTTTGTTTTACCTCGCCCTTGCACACTGCTCAAGGCGCCACTCATTCCAATGCCTACTCTTTGCCATTTGGGTCTTCGCTGCAGGAGCACAACCCAGGGAATCAGATTCAGAGCAGAAAAAGCGTTCCTTTAAATCCTCCAATTCAAGCCAAATTATGGCCGTTTAACGATGAAAAGAGTGGCTTGCTTCCAATTATAAAATTCGTGGCTGTACAGCAATGGGATTGGTTGCTACAGAGGTATTTCAAATTCCGTGTGGACTTGCCTACTGCTTTTGAACATGTCGTCAACTCCCAGACAATTGTCAATGTAGCTCAGTGAAATGACATAACACATCTGTTTCTCCCTTTCTCGTTACATTCTTCTTGACAGTAACAAGTTCACTCTTAATTACTGGTCAAAGATCCAGCCTATTGACTCAACTTGCAAATAGTTCAAAACCACACAAAATTCTTTTGGTGGAGAAAACATCAGGGAATTGTGACAACTGCAGAACTCACCAACTTCACCAGCCCTGAGCTTGACACATTAACTGTTTCTCCTCCATAGATACTGCCTGAACTGCCAAGAGTTTCTGGCACGAGGGTCCACAGTTTTAACTTTTATGTAGGTAGGGTAAGATTTTAGACTGCAGAAAATATTTATCTTTTTTCTTTTACAGAAGGTAGCAGCTGACCTCCAAACTTGTAGCCAGGGACTTGGCGGCACATGTGGGCTGATAGAGGGTCCTGACCTGAAGCACTGATCATCTCTCCCCACAGATGCTGCCTGACCCCTTGAATCCCTCCAGCAGCTCATTGTTTGTTCATAATTCCAGCATCAGTAGTTTCTGGAAGGAAATGAACGTTCAACTGTCAGTCAGCTAGCTTCCAGCAAGTGTGTAGCATCTCCACAAGAAAGCTGGCACAAACACCCACGCAAGCTGCCAATATCATTTTGTCCACAGATATCATGTGTAGCACTGGGCTATGGATTTTTCAAACAGGATAATCCATGCTTAAAAAACATACTATGACCTTAATGCATTTTCATACATCCCTGTGATTGGCTAGTAAATCTCTCATGGTGAAACAGCAGCACTAAAGATCAAGAAAATAGAAGGACTGGTCCTTAGTACATTAGCAGATCTGAGCTGGGATGGGAAGAGATTGATACAGCTGGCCAGTGTTCCCAAGAAGGAATGGGACAAAATGGCCACCAGTCCCAGGACTAACTTGCACATCGACAGGACAAGATCAGACCAAGTTACTCTCGTCCTTCACACACTCAAGTTGAAACTTGAGCAGGTTGTACAAAGAACAGCCATTTAGACAATTTATTTCCCAGGGAAACTCAACTACCCTGGAATTGCAAGAGCTGACAGACCATCCCAAACACCAATTTATCCTCCGCACACATGGGGAAAAAAAACCTGGTCACAGTGACCAATTGAAACCTAGGCACAGCAGGTTCTAGGGCAAGATTTACAAATAAAAAGAACAGATACTTGGATAAGATGGGGTTTGAAGGATATGAGCTAAACACAAGCAGATGGGACTGGTATGGGCATGTTGGGCTGAAGGGCCTGTTTGCATACTCTACAGATCAGCGATTGAGTGTTTTACTGCAGTGCTAATCAAACAATACCAAGTCCCAAATAGAAATCAACATCTCCAGTAGAATCCCTGATCTACAGTCCACAAAATACAAGAATGGATGCAGCCCATCGAGTCCACTCTGCCATTCCAATGTCCCTGATTTGCTCTCCTCTTCCATCCATTCTCCCGCCTTCTCCCCATAGCCTCCCTTATCAGAAACCTAGTCAGATTATGTCCTTTTATTTCAGTTGTATTCCTCTCCATCCTCAACATTCATTGGAGCGACTTCATCTCCAACATCGAAGTACTCGAGATGGCAGAGGCCGACAGCATCGAATCCACGCTGCTGAAGATCCAACTGCGCTGGGTAGGTCACATCTTCAGAATGGAGGACCATCGCCTTCCCAAGGTCGTGTTATATGGCGAGCTCTCCACTGGCCACTGTGACAGAGGTGCACCAAAGAAGAGGTACAAGGACTGCCACATTGACCACCGCCAGTGGGCTGATATCGCCTCAAACCGTGCATCTTGGCGCCTCACAGTTCAGCGGGCAGCAACCTCCTTTGAAGAAGACCGCAGAGCCCACCTCACTGACAAAAGACAAAGGAGGAAAACCCAACACCCAACCCCAACCAACCAATTTTCCCTTGCAACCGCTGCCTGTCCCACATTGGGCTTGTCAGCCACAAACGAGCCTGTAGCTGACGTGGAAATTACTCCTCCCTAAATCTTCGTCCACGAAGCCAAGCCAAAGAATTCTCCAGTTTATTTCCATTAAAAGAATGATAGAAAAATTAAACTGTTAATTTTTGCCATCTCAACTAAATGAGAAACAAGGAAAGGGAAGAAGGATTATGAAGGTAAATTAGCACAAAATATAAAAACAGATAGCAAAAAAATTTATAAAAATATAAAACGGAAGAGGGTGACTCGAATCAACATAGGTCCCTTGGAAGATGAGAGAGGGAGATTGATATTGAGTAATGAGGAAATGGCCGAGGCATTGAACAAACATTTTGTGTCAGTCTTCACAGTGGAAGACACGTCCAGCTTGCCAAATTGTGGTGCTAGGGACACGAAGGGAGATGAAGGCCTCGATAAAATAATTGTTACAAAAGAGACAGTGATGAGCAAACTAATGGGATCCATCCCAGGGTACTGAGGGAAATGGTGGGAGTTATAGTCAATGCCTTGGCAGCCATTTCCCAAAATTCTCTGGACGGGTCCCGACAGAATGGAAGACAGCAAGTGTCACGCCACTTTTTAAAAAGGGATGTAGGCAGAAGACTTGTAACTATCGGCCAGTTAGCTTAAGGTTTGTAATCAGGAAAATGCTTGTATCTGTCATTAAAAATGAAATAGCAAGGCATTTAGAACGAAGGGGTTCCATCAGGTAGATGCAGCATGGATTCAGAAAGGGCAGGTCTTGTGTGACAAACTTGCTGGAGTTCTTTGAGGATATAATGGGTGTGGTAGATAGAGGGGAACAGGATGATGTTGTACATTTGGAGTTCCAAAAGGCATTTGATAAGGTGCGCACAAGAGACTATCAATAAGATACAGATGAATGGAGTTGGGGTAAGTATACTGGCAAAGACTGAGGATTGGTTAACTGACAGAAAGCAGAGTCGGGATACATAGGTGGTTTTCTGATTGGCAGACAGTGGTAAGTGAGGTGCCACTGGGGTTGGTGCTGGGCCCACAACTGTTCACCATTTATATTGATGATTTGGAAGAGGGGACAGAGTGTAGTATAGCCAAGTTTGTGGATGATATTAAATTGAGTGGAAAAACAAATTGTACAGAGGATCTGAAGAGGCTGCAGAAGGATATAGTTAAGTTAGGTGAGTGGGCAAAGGTCTGGCAGATGGATATCAACATTAGTAAATGCGAGGTCATCCACTTTGGCAGGAAAATAGTAGATTATTATTTAAATGATGAAAAACTGCAGCAAGCTGTAGTACAGAAGGACTTGCGAGTGCTTGTGCATGAATCGCAAAAAGTTGGATTGCAGGTACAACAGGTTATTAAGAAGGCAAATGGAATGTTGGCCTTCATCGCTAGAGGAATTGAATTCAAGAGCAGGGAGGTCATGCTGCAACTGTACAAGGTCCTGGAGAAGCCGCACCTGGAGAACTGTCTGCTGTTCTGGTCTCCATACTTGAAGGATATACTAGCCTTGGAGGCAGCCCAGAGGAGGTTCACCAGGTTGATCCCAGAGATGAGGGAGTTGACCTATGAGGAGAGACTCAATCATCTGGGATTATACTCACTCAAATTCATGAGAATGAGAGGAGATCTTACAGAAACATATAAAATTATGAAAGGGAGAGATAAGATAGAGGCATGAAAATTGCCTTCACTGGTAGGTGAGACCAGAACAAGGGGACACAGCCTCAAGATTCAGGGGAGAGGTTGGATCCATTATCTTGGAAGGATGTGATCCTAACACAGGGAGATGAGATTCATGTAGATGGGTTAACAAAGCATTACACCAATGTGTAGAAGTAACTCAGCCCATCGCATAGCATCCATAGGAAGTCAAGGGTAATCAATGTTTTGCACCTGGACCATTCCAACAAAGAGCCCAAGGTCAAAACGTTAGCTACCCTTGACTTCCCCTGGATGCCATGTGGCCTGCTGGGTTTCTCCAGCACATTTGTGTGTGGCACTTGACCACAGATCTGCGGACTTTGTTTAACTGATGGGCTAATAGGTTGGCATGGCGAGATACAGGACTAATTTCTGTGTTGTGCAATTTGATCATTTTACTCACTGTAGACAACATCCAGAAACAGCAGAAATATGGCAAAAGCTTCAGGACCAGATAACATCCCACTGAAGAGCTGGGCACCAGAAGAAGCTACTCCTCCAGCCAAGCTATCTCAGCATTGGCCTGGCCATGGGAAAAATTGCCCCGATATGTCCTCTCCCCTAAAAGCAGGGGAAGTCCAAGCCACCTAATCACGGCTTTGTCTCCTCCCAAACATCTGCAACATGGAAGCCATTGGCAACTGTGCTATCAGGTGGCATTTTCTCACCAACATCTAAGTCTGGGCTTGCCCCAATGTCCGAGTGCTGTCACCAGATCTTTGGTGGGGGGGAAGCTGCCTCAACAGCTGTCCATGTGGAGTTTGCATGTTTTCCTCCTTCCTCCCACTTCCTAATGCGTGGATTGGCAGATTCAGTCACCAAAAACTATGCCCAATATGCAGGTGAGTGGCAAATTCTGGGCAAAGTTGATAGAAACATGACAAGAATATATGGGATTTGTGTAGGATGAGCATGGATGTGGAATTGGGAAACAGTGGGACCCATCTCTGCACAGTACGACTACTGCAAGAGACCCACTTAGCTCTGAACCTTGTCAGAGATGAGGGATGTGTAGCCACACTCAACACAAGAGAGCCAAGTGTGGTATCAAGGAGCCAAGGTAAAACCGAGCTAAGGACATCAAAGGGAAGAAATTACATTGGGGTCACATCTCACACAAAGGAAGACTGTAAATTTTGAAGATCAAGACACCAGTGAGCTTCTCTGAAGGGCTCCCAGTTCAATCGTTCTCCATTGCTTCACTACAATGCAAAAATAATTCCTCAGTAAACAAAGCAGCCAATTCATACAACCAATATTCAGGCAAGGCCTGGACAACTAGTGTTGTAATCAAACAAGGACCCCACTCCACCACCCAAACAAAGTGGCACCATCTAAAACCAAAGATCAGACCAAGTCCACCATAGAAGCTGCCTCCATTAATTAAGAAAGTCTGCAGGTGCTGGAGTGGAGTGCAATATGCAAGCATGCTGGAATTTCTCATCCACACCCCAATACATAGTCAAGTAGTGCACCACAAAATACCCTCGGCCCAATCCAATGGAACAACCCCCAGCCTCTGCGGTACCCTGCTGTAACCTCCGCCCTAGATTCCAAGAACAAACACTGCTCGCTTCTCCCCTGATCTATTTTGTCTTCTACCCTCCAACCTGAATCCATTCATGACCTCTCACCTGGTTAGCCTGTGCTCCAGCCCTTGTCCCTTCCTCCTTTTTTTAATTCAGGCATCTGCCCATTAAACCAGGTTCTGGATGATGGCCCCAGACCCGAAACATTGATTACCCTTTACTTCCTGCAGATGCTGCGTGACCCAGGTTTCTCCAGCACATTTGTGCATTGTACACGACCTCAGCATCTGCAGACGTTCTGCTCCAATTTCCAACTGAACTACACTGCAGGAAAGGAAAGTGTGAAGGCAACAAATAGCAAGGACGTTTCCTCTCACACTGGGCAGTGATAATACACAATTTAATTCTCATTAAAGCTGCCAGTTCTGTCTCTACAAGAACAAAAACTTCTTCAACCAAAAACACTTCTTTCACTTCTACCCAACTCCCAAATTTTCTTTGCACTTAGTTTTTAGTATGAGGCTGTTTCAAGTTGTTCAACCAAGTACCTGTTTAACTGCAGCAAGAAAGAATTTTGGTCCCCTTGTATGACAATTAAGATATCATAATTTTCTAAAACCAACCAGAGTTCAACTACAATCCAGGCTAATTGCAACTACTTGAAAGACAAGGTCTGGGTTTTAAGCATGGGGATTATAGAATCAAATGTAGCTGAATATCTTAATTTACATCTTGTCCCATTCTTAAAGCACACTAGAAAATATTCTTTAGCTGATGTATCTTTCTTTGGCTTGGCTTCGCGGACGAAGATTTATGGAGGGGGTAAAAAGTCCACGTCAGCTGCAGGCTCGTTTGTGTCGAATTGGACCAGTGAGAGGCTCTGCGGCTGAAGGACAAACGCAGGTTGCGAACTGTTGGCGACTTGTGGGCAAGGAACTCACGCAGGCTGCGGGCAACTTGAGGTCAAAACACCAGGTTGCGGGCTAAAGGAGACTGGAAGAACCAAGTCATGGAACCTGAATTGGAGAGGATGCTGAAGGCAAGAAGGGCTCTAAAAGAGCTTCGGGCATGGAAGGCTTCTGGATTGCATGGCAGATTTCAGTTTACAGCTCGGGCTACCAATGGTTTGAACTGGAATCTGCGCAGCTTTGGAGTGAATCCACGGACACTCAGCGACTCTGAAAGGACTCTCTTCTGCTTCTCTTATTGTAAGGGGCACCAGGCAACACTAATGGTGAATCTTTGGTTGTCTTACAGCAGGCAGAAGAACATTTTGTGTAATATTAAATTTCTGTACATGACAATAAAGGAATCTCAAATTGATTCTATTTTGGAAAAGCTGAGTTTATAAAAACAAAACCTTACTTTTGCACTGCACTAACCCATAGATCTATGATCCACATCAAGGGATGTGGATGTCTACAGACTGATGCAGTGTGGAAGCAACTTGGAGGCAATGTCCCTCAGCCACTTTACCTCGGAGGACAAATTACCGACTTCCCCACGATCCTGGGGGGGTCCCACTTCACGAGCACCTGTGCCATCACCATGGGTGATGACAAGCTGGAACTCCCAACAGCCAACCATTTCAAATCCCTTCCCCATTCCTACACAGACTTGCCAGTCTTCAACATCATCCCCGCATAACAAGTAACCCTGTGGCGGGAGAAATGCACTTTCAAGACATGTAACGCCAGGCGTTGTTTTTTTTTTTAAAAAGCAAACTTGTTTTATTTTTGGAAGGCCATTCAGTCATTGTTGTTCATGCAAGCCAAATGAGAGGTTCTCTCACTTTAAGCATTCTTCCTGTAAAGTTGCAGGCTCTGGTTCTTCCATCGCTGAACCTCCACCATTGCACTATTTATGGAGTGCAAGTGGCACACAATAACTGTCTGCACTAATGAAACCCTTAAAGTGATTATCTTGTATACTTATTGTTTGTTTTAATTCATTTAAATTTCCTCATCATTTCTTTACAAATATTGTTTAGTTACAGCAAGAAACATTTCTGGTAGAAATGTACATTGTATAGGGTGTATGACATTAAACTTATCATTTAAGGAAGGATGTCTGCCTCTGCCACTGTCAGCCAATGTGCTCATTGCCCAGTCTGTGAGCAAGACCTCAGTATTAGTAAGCCAAAGAGTAAACACACGATTGAATGCAAATTAGGTAGTTGAGGAGTATTAAAAAAATAAGAAAAACCTCAAGAAATAAATCAGAAAGGCTAAAAGAAGAGAAGACACGAGGCAGATAATGTGAAGGTTAACTCAAAGGGTTTCTGCAAGTATGTTAAGAGACAAAATTAAAACCCTAGAAGATCAGAGTGGTCATCCATGTGTGGAGCCTCACAAGATGGGAAAGATGTTAAACAGGTTTTTTTTGCATCAGTATTTACTCAAGAAACTGGCATCGTGTACAAGGAAGGAAGGGAAATAAGCAGTAGTAGCATGGAACATATAGAGATTAAGGAGGAGGTGCTTGCTATCTTCAAGCAAATAAAGGCAGATAAATCCCTGGACTTGACATGATATTCCCTCAGTCCTTGAGCAAGAGGAGTGTAGAAATTACAGGGGCCCTGACAGGAATATTGGAGGGTAGCTCATGTTGTTCAAAAAAAGGCTCCAAAAGTAAACCAGGAAATTACAGGCTGGTGAGCCTGACATCAGTAGTAGGTAAATTATTGGAGGGTGTTCTGAGAGATCAGATATACAAGTATTTGGAGAGCCAAGGGCTGATTAAGGATTCTCATCATGGATTTGTGCTTGGTAGATCATGTTTAATGAATCTTACAAAGTTTTTCGAGGAGGTTACCAAGAAAGTAGATGAAGGATGTGGATGTGTCTACATGGACTTTAGTAAAGTATTTTACAAGGTCCCACATGGAGGTTAGTTCAGAAACTAGGTATCCATGGAGAGGTTGTAAATTGGATTTGAAATTGGTTGTATAGGAGAAACCAGTGAGCAGTAGTGGGTGGTTCCTTCTCAGACTGGAGGCCTGTGATTAGTGGTGTGCCTCAGGGATCTGTGCTGGGACCATTGTTGTTTGTTGTCTATATCAATGACCTGGATGATAATGTGGTAAATTAGATCAACAAGTTTTCAGGTGACACTAAGAGTGGAGGAGTTGTGGACAGTGAGGGAAGCCTTCAAAGCTTGCAAAGGGATCTGGATCAAATGGAAAAATGGGCCAGAATATGGCAGATGGAATTTAATGCAGACAAATGTGAGGTGTTGCATTTTGGAAGGACTAACTAAGGTAGGACATACATAGTAAATGGTAGGGCACTGATGAGTGCAGAATAACAAAGGGATCTGGGAATTCAGATACATAATTTCCTGAAAGTGGCATCACAGGGTTATAAAGAAAGCTTTTGGCACCTTGGCCTTCATAAATCAAAGCATTGAGTACAAGAGTTGGGATGTTACGGTGAGGTTGTATAAGACATTGGTGAGGCCAATGTCGTTTGCAGTTCTGTTCACTTAACTACAAGAAGGATATCAATAAGATTGAAAGAGTGCAGAGAAGATTTATTAGGATGTTGCCGGGTCTTCAGGAGTTGAGTAACAGGGAAAGATTAAACAGGTTAGGACTTTATTCCTTGGAGTGTAGAATCATGAGGGGTATAGACAGAGTAAAATGAATAGACTCTTTCCACTTAGATTAAGAGATAAATAAAAGCTTTATGATGAAAGGTTTCCCTAAACCTTTGAAAACATTCAGGAGAATGTTCACTCAGAGAGTGGTGGAAGTGTGGAATAAGCTGCCATCTGACATAGTAAATGTGGGCTCGCTCTTAAGTTTTAAGAATAAATTGGATAGATACATGGATGGGAGAGATCTGGAGGGCTATGGACTGGGTGCTGGCCGATAGAGCGAGCAGGATGATATTTCAGCATGGACTAGAAGGGACAAATGGCTTGTTTTCTGTGCTGCAGTGTTCTTTGGTTCTAGCAGTGCTGTTCATGGACCAGGCCACCAGATAGTCTGCTTTACAATCTAGCCAGGGCTACAGAGATAACAATGACCACAGGATTATTGTCAAAGTCCACACCTGGTCTGGCCTTGGCATGGCTCAGCCCTGCACCCACAACTGGATGGCCAGCAAACTGCTGCAGCCTGGACACAGTGGGTGTGGGGAGGATGCTTGCTATGGTGAGGGGGTCCTGGGACCAGAGGGCACAGCCTTGGATCACAAAAACATCCCTTTGGAACATAGATCAGGCATATCTTTACCAACTCACACAAGTTAGAATCAGATTCAGATTTATTGACAGAGTGCATACATGACATCTTAAACAACCCCGAGATTCTTTTTCCTGTGGGCAAGACAGAATCATAATGGAATTGGTCTGGAAGTACATTAGAAAATAGAGGTGAGGAGGAATTTCTTTACCCAATCTCTCGAATTTGTTGCTGCGGTCAACGGTGGAGACCAAGTCATTGGGATTCTTTAAGACAGAGGGAGGTAGGTTCTTGATTAGGATGGGAATCAAGGGTTATGAGAAGGTGGAACAGTGAAAGGGATAGTAAATCAGCCATGACGGAATGGTGTGGGGGTACTTGATGGGCTGAATTCTGCTCCCACATCAGACAGTCTACACTGCTCTGGTTTAACAGAAATGGTCACATCAGGGTACCAGATGCTGCACTCAGGAACAGGTTAAAATGTCACCCAGGATCGCGAGCATGGCAGGATCATTATATGCATTCTTCCTCTCTCCACAGGCTGACGCCTAGTTAGAAAGTAACCAAAAGGGAAATTATTTGCCATGAGGGGGGTGTTCAGACCCTTGCTGGCCTGCATTTGACAGCTGGAACCAGGGAAACATTTCTTCTGACAGGTTTCAGTATCCACCTCCTTCAGAGGAGACGTGCGTGTGTCCTTGGGCCATGTCTGCTCTTCATGGGTAAGGAGAGCCACCAGACACCCTCCTTGGCCAAGTTCCAACTAGTGCTGCAGGGAAATCAGAGAATTGCTTTGCCTCCAACTGTGCCGCACATCTGTCCACACAAGGGGACAGGAACACCACAGCAGTGAGCCAATCCCCTGCAATAATCAACCCGCATCATGTTCTCAAAGAAGCGAGTCTCTAATCTGCAAACGCACATTGCAGTCTAGCCATTTCCTGAAGTGTTTGACGTATCTACGGCAATGGCGCTTGATGCCACTCAGGCACTAGGAGGGCATTCGGTTTTGCCATTTTAACTCTGAAAGTGGCCTTCTCGCGAGCAGTTATCACAGGAAAAGGCCACCATTTACTCTGGGGCAAGACCCAAAAGTGCTGGAGAAACTCAGCAGGTCACATAGTGTCCACAGGGAGCAAAGAGTTACAAGCATTTTTGGCCTAGGCCATGACCTGCGGAGTTTCTCCAGCACATTGGTGTCCTGCACTCGGCCCAACATTTTCCTGTTTAACTACCCTTACTCTGGGTGTAATGAAGTACCATCTAGCCTAGCTTGGTGATACTAGTGAAGGATAGTGACATTGCAGTGGAAGAAAATGCAGTTCTTAAGAATCAAAGAGCCCTTGCTTCCTCCCCCCATCAGAGACATTTTCCCTGCCTCTCCATTAACCCCTCCTTTCTGATACTGCACAGATCAGCCTTCTTACTCTCTTCTCCTATATAGCTGACACTAATCTAGTACTTTATTTATAAACCCTACACTGTCCTTTCAGTTGACAGGCTAAACTTTATGCAGAAATGTGGCAGGTTAACTTTGTGACAGTGCAGCTCATTATGAAGATGAAGAGTCATTTTCCATGCAGACCCTTGATTACAAAGTGATTCAGACACAACTACCAGGGCTCAACAGTACAGAGATTCCACATATGAGCAGTAAATGTAAGGCAGTCTGGTATGAATGCAAACTTCAGTCATGTATTTTCAACTGGAATCAGCTGTTTCCACCTTAACTGCAGAATCAGCTCATCATGTTGATATTAGTTGTACCTTATTTGCCTAGTGCACCTGAACTTGCCCCTTATTTTAATCTCAGGATTAATCAGACAAGTTCATTTCAAAGCCCAAACGTTCAGTGTTGCAGTTTGGTTTGTAAAGCTCATGCCCCTGAGCACACGGTGCAATTATTCACATTGTCATGGGGCCCGGGGAGTAACGTCTCAAATGGCGGCAAGATCCAAGATTGAAGTTAGGCCCATTCTCAAAGACATCCAGGGAAGACAGAAAGCTGCAGCCCATCCTCGTTATCCCTCTCAAGGGCATCAGTATCCACCTTACAAATGGTTGCACTTTTTTTTTAAAGTCACTGCAAAAACACTGAAAACCTAGCAATTATCTGCACACAGATAAATCCCATGAAAAGCTACACAAAAGTGATCAACATTGAAGTTTACAGGAGTAATTCCTTTTAGATTATTCAATCTAGTACTAGTAGATGCCCACAGTTGCTCATCATTCCAATAGCTCATTTGAACAGCAGTGCCGAAAACAGGCCAACCCTCCCTCAGTACTGTGGTAGAAACACAGCCGAGATTACACACACCATCTCTGAAGGATGACAGATATTCATCTCTCTCTCTCAACTGGGTCCGACATGCATTTTGGCAGGAAGAAACCAAATACCTTACCAATAGTTCTTGGCCAGGACAAGTTGGTCTTGACAGATGTGGAGCAGGGCTTGGCAAGATTTTCTCTCAATTTAGCCACTCTAAGCTTCAAGGATACTTTGTCCATAACATTCCCATGTTAAGGAGACAAAGTTTGACCTTTGAAGTGAAGCATAGTTGTTGATATAGTGCAGAATAGTTTGGCAACATTTACTCAGCTGTTCTTGCATCTTACATATGGCACCAGTTGCCAAACTTTTGATCTGCTGGTAATCAGGTGGGTGTTGAAGACTGTAGCCCATCCAAGCCAGCAAGGATCCCAAGCCATCCCAAAGCTTGGGAAGAAAAGGTGTTGTCACTATAAAGCCAGCATCTGCCTGCACTTGGGAATACAAAGCAGAATCATACCAGAATACATATCAGAATCAGTAGGTATCTGGCAAATCCATCCTCAGTCAGGAAGTCGCCAATTCAAGCAAGCAATGGAAGTTTAAGAAAAAAATGCCTTCCGATAAAAATAACTCCAGCAGACTGAATTGCCACTTAATCACTTGAGGCATGCGAGGTAAAGCTTTCACTGTTCTAAATTTAAACTAATGAAGTGAGACCTGCACCTAATATTTTTGTTTAATTGAAGGGCATGGAACGGCAAGCAATAATTAATATCCAGTTATCACAGTCAGCAAAATATCACTGAATACGATCCTTCATGTCAGCAAAAAATAAGTTTCAGTATGTTTGTATGCTTTAAGGTCGAGCTCAAATTTCAAAAAAAAAAATCCAGATTGAAGAATACATTAGAAAAATTAACTTCTGAAATCTTGAAAAATAAAACTGCAGGATCCTACAACCGATAGTGTGCTTATTTGGAACCACACTTTAATACATTAGTTTTCCAGTAGAGGACCTATGTGCTTGCTTCAGTCAATACGTTACATCAATCACAGGCCACAAGTATGAATTACCCTTGTTACAAGGATTAAAACTATGTCAGGGTATGAAATTAATTAGATTGGTAATCCTTTTAGCTTCTCTGACAAGACAGCTCTGATGGAAGTCACAGCCATTCCTCCTGGTCAATTAAGTGCCGCTGAAGGAAAAATTGGATTAATCTTTACATGGAAGAAACTAATTGATGTGATACTTCAGACACAGGCCTCACAGCTGGAGAAAGTTATTCTATCAAGGAAATATATACATTCTTTAAAAGCAAACAGGATTTGACACAGACCTTCAAATCTTCTACACAAACACAAGCTTCCCCTGTCCCAGAGCGCGTCTACTCGATCTGTGGTGTTTGAAATACCCATCCATACCAGCATTTTTCAATTGCTTGGGTTTATACTGTTGGGGCAACCCGAGATTTCGGTCTTGAAGCTCCAGACTTGGCCAATTTAAGACAACAGTTTATTTGAAAGCCCAGGGCAGAAACAGCCTGACAAATGGCCAGTGTTTCAAGCTTAAATATCACCACGGAAAAAGGGCTTGATCAACATTGTCTTGCCCTTTGCAGAACCCCTTCCATTTCAGGGATCACCGCGTGCCTTTAACCGACCCTTTTGCTTAATTCCAAATGCGTCCCGGCGGCTGACGGGGGGAGTGAAAAGGGAATTGGAAAAACGAGACGATGGTGGAGAACTCATTCTCCTCCAAACATGGGAGTGGAGAGGGAGAGGGAGAATTGCAAGGATGATGACGGCAGTGGGGAGTGAAGTCTTGACACTTGTAGCAGAATGGAAACAGCCAGTGGAAAATGACCAGTTGTCACCCAAGTGACAGGCAACAGCTGCTTCCACATCTGGAGTCTGGCTCAGGGCAAAAAAAAAGACACCTCTTCCAAGAACTCAACGTATCCGAATGCAAAGCAGCGACAGGACGGCCGCCGGATGAATGACTGGAGAACATAGAAATCACACCTTCAACCAACATTTAATGCCGTTCAATTCCTGAACAGACTGAGACTGGGGGGACATTCCAGTCAAAGGCAGGCAACCAAAGCCTCTTTTAGCGGTGAACTCCTGCACACCAGCAACAAGTAACTTCCACGTCCCTCACCTCCCGCCCCGTTAGCACTCATTTGTGCCGGTGAGAGACACGGTGACAACCCCCCGGAGGAGGCTGGCACGTCGCAGCTACTCTCTGCGGGAGACGGATCCAACATTGATGCAAGTACTGACTGGAACAAAGTTCAGGTATCAGCGAGGATCAAACTCAGTCCTACCTTAGTCGGGCTCATAGGCGGGAGGGCAGCACCGAGAGTGAGAGGGGGGGAGGTCGCTTACAATATCCCTTTAAACGCCAAACGCGCTAGTAGCTGCGAATCGGTCGGGAGCCAGCGGCCGGTGCCCTGCTCACAAGCAAGGAGCGTCTGGGGCCATTGGCCGGCCGGGCACACACTACCGTCCCGACTCCGTGCCCACTGCTCCGGAGCTCGGCCGCACGCTGCAATTACATTCACTTCGGCCGCCGCCCATTGGCCGAAAAGCCCAGTGCCGTCCAATCCGGGCGGGCCGAGGGACTCGGAGAGACGGAAGATGCGGACTGGATTACGTCGGCGGGGCTTTTCTCCCTCCTGCGCTGCCCCGCGGAGAGGACCCTCTCCTCCTCCCCCCCTTTCAATGTCCCAGGTTCAGTGACGATCTCGCCCTTCAGTAAAGAAAGACCAGTCAACAACTGGTGGAGAAACTATTCCACCTTTCCCCCCCCCCACCCCAAACCCTTCCTCCTCGGTGGGAGGAGGATCCCCTCATCTCCTGGGCACTCTACAAAAGTATGTGTGTGTGGCCTTACCCGGCCACTTCTCCCTGTCCCCAGACCTCAGTTCCTGGCCTCTCCATCCACAGAATCACAGAATACAACAGCACAGAAACAGGCCCTTCAGCCCATCTAGTCGGTGCCAAACTATTATTCTGTCCAGTCTGGTTGACCAGCACCTGGACCACACCCCTCCATCCCCCTCCCATCCACGTACCCATCCAACCTGCATTGAGTGCTTGTTCTGCACGTTCACTGCTCTCTGCCTGAAGGTTTCCCCCAAACATCTTACCTCTCACACTTAACTCACATCCTTCAGTTTTTATTTCACTTAAATCTCTCTGGAAAAACCTGGTTGCATTTACTCTTTTTATACCCCTCATAATTTTATCTACTTCTATGAAATTTCCCCTCATTTTCTATTGCTCCAGGGACTGAAGTCCTAACCTGATTAACATTTCTCTGGGACCCAGTTCCTCATGTGCCAGCCATATCCTTGTCAATCTTCTCTGCACTCTTTCAATCTAATTGATATCATTCCTGCAGATAGGTGCCCAGGTCAACTTTCACCTGTGTGTTAATTCCCACCAGATCTAACCATTCCAGTATTCTGTTACTGACCCACCAACTCCCATTCTCCACAGACCCCAGTGCATCGGAAACTCTGCCACCACCTATCCAGGTCCAACAGGCCCTGTTACCCACCACTCTGCATCTTCCTACAATTAGTTCCCACTCACCATTGGACTAACCTTATAATTTCTTAAAATCTATTTGCAACATAACAGTGGTTCTCAACCTTTTTCTTTCCACTCACATCTCACTTTAAGTAATCCCTATACCATCTGTGCTCTGTGATTAGTAAGGGATTACTTAAGGTGGGATGTGAGTAGGAAGGGAAGGTTGAGAACCACTGCTCTAGACCCAAATGTTACTGAAATATTTTGCTTGAGAAAAATTGTCATTGGTCCATTTCCTTTGGGGTTCCGAACCCGTGCACATAATGAGTCAATGAGGGACAATTAAAACAGTGGGTTTCAAACTTTTTCTTTCCACCACATCCCACCTTAAGCAATCCCTTACTAATTTCAGAGCACCAGTGACAGAGGGATTACTTAAAGTGGGATATGAACGGGAAGAAAAAGGTTGAGAACCACTGGTGTTGAAGCTGATTCCAGGCATTGACCAATTGCATCCAATGAACCTACCAGTCCCACATGCTGGAAGGAAACTGGAGCTCCACCCTCTTGACCTATCCCCACCCCTTTGCCACTGCTCCTTAATTCACATTCCACCAATGGTTGCCTTTCCTTCAGACCCACAGGTGCACAGCAGAATTCCCCCTTTCATCTTCCCCATGCCCTTTCCGATAATCCGGAACTGCTGTGATTCACTAGGTTTTTGAACAGCTGATGGGATGATACCAGCATTGGCCTGATCAGCAAGAAATAGAGAGCGGGAATAAAGGGAACCTCTTCTGGTGAGTTACTAGTTACCAGTGGGGTTCCACAGTGGTCAGTGTCAGGGCGGCTTGTTTATACATTGTACATTAAAGATATGGATCGCAGAATAAATGGCTCTGTGGGTAAGTTTGCAGATGATGCAGAGATAGGTGGAAGGACAGGTAGTGATGAGGAAATAGAAAGGCTGCAGGGAGACCTAGATAGATGAGAATGAGGAAAGAAGTGGCAAATGGAATACTGTACAATGTTGGAAAGTGCATGGACATGCCCTGTGGCAGAAGGAATAAATGAGCAGACTATTATTTTGATGTGGAGAAAATTCAAAATTCGAAGGCGCAAAGGGGTCCTCACGCGGGTTATCTTCCAGGTTGAGTTAGTGGTGAAGAAGGCGAATGCAATATTGGCGTTCATATCCAGAAGAATAGGATACAGAAGCAGGGATGTGATGTTGAGGCTTTCTAAGGCACTGGTGAGGCCTCACTTGGAGTATGGGGTTTAGTTTTGGCCTCCTCAGTTGAGATAGGATGTGCTGACATTGGAGAGGTTTCAAAGAAGATTCATGATAATGATTCCCGGAATCAAGGGATTAGTGTATGAGGAACATTTGATGGCTCATGGACTGGACTCCTTGGAGTTCAGAAGAACAAGGGGGGGGAACCTCATAGAAGCATTTTGAATGTTGAAAGGCCTGGACAGTGTAGATGTGGCAAATTTGTCTCCCTTGATAGGGGAGTCTAGGGCAAGAGGGAACAACCTTAGGTTTGAACAACCTTAATTTAAAACAGAGATACGAAGGAATTTCTTTAGTAAGAAAGTGCTGAACTTCTAGATTTTCCTTCCACAGATGGCTATGGATGCCAAGTTTTTGGGTTTATTTAGGGTAAAGATGGATAGGTGTCTCTATAGTCAGGATATCAAAGGTTATGGGGTGAAGGCCAGGGAGTGGGACTAAGTGGGAGAATGGATCAGCCATGATGCAATGGCACAGTAGACTCGATGGGCTGAATAGACTACTTCTGCTCCTATATGGTCTTGTGGTCTTACGTGTACTGGTTTGACATTAATTTTGAATGAATTGGTGTTTATGGCTTCGAATCAACATTTTGCCATTGTTCCCACTAATGAGTGATAACCGATAGTAATAATTATTCTTCCAGAAACCAGAAAATTTCAAAGGTGACACAGACATTCCTGTGATTATTGAACAATTACCCACGTTTCAAAGCAACTATATTGGCAGATGCTGGGGTCTAGTGCAGTACACAAGTGTTGGCCTGCTGAGTTTCTCCAGTACCTCCGTGAGCTGCACTCACGCCCAGCATCTGCAGACTTCCATTCAGCTGCTCCACTGCAACATCTCTTCAAGGAGTGTCTGCCCTGAAGAAGTTCTCCTCCTCTCTCTGAAGGGAGTTCTTTGCAAGCCTCTCACTGATCCCTCTCTGTTATTCCTACTGCCCTCAAGCTGTGCGACGGTGGTCATCACCCAGTCAAGACCTCCTACCTGTTAGCCTGTGCTCCCTGCCCCCTTCTCCTCCCTTGCCTTTTTTTCAGGGATTGTCAACCGCCCTGATGAAGGGCTGAGGCCTTTGACTTCCCATGTGTGACCTGCTTGAGTTTCTCCACCACTTTTGTTCACTAAACGTTGTTCCTCTTTCACCTCATTCCCCCCACTCCTTCTCCTCTGAGGTCTCGGAACATCCTGAGAGCCAGTCCAGCACCCAGCAGCATCTCACCTGAAGTGATAAATGTTGTCAGGTCTACTAGCTGAAGGGCAAATGGAGATTGGTGATGGATGTGGACCTTGCCCAGATCCTGACAACGAATCATAGCCGATTTTTTACATTTAAATTTTAAAATTTAGACATACAGCACGATAACAGGCCCTTTCAGCCCACAAGCCCATGCTGCCCAATTTACACCCAATTAACCTGCACCCCCGGTATGTTTTGAACAATAGGAGGAAACTGGAGCCCCCGGGGTAAACCCACACCGACTCCTGACAGATAGTGCGGGATTTGAACCCCAGTCCCGATCACTGGCACTGTAATGGCATTGCACTAACTGCTAGGTCAGCCATGCTGCCCTATCTTGTCAAGCACAAGTTTAGCAAAGAATGGTCAGGAACTTAATTTTTCCCTCTGACTGATACTGGCTAGGGCTGAGGTACAAAACAATATCTCTCAATTAATTATGAAATCAGTTTGAGCTAAAGATTTTATCAGTGACTGCTGGAATAAGCTCCAAACCCTACTGATAAGAGTGAAAAAACAAACTGCTGGAGGAACTTATTGAGTCAAGCAGGGCCTGTGGGGAAGGAACTGTTGATGCTTCGGGTCAAGATCCTTCATGATGTGGGGTCTCAGTCTGAAATGTTGGCAGCTCCTTTCCGTTCCTCCAGCAGTTTGTTTTGTCTTTTAGCTCACGGTTCCAGCATTTGTGCCTTCCTGTGTTTCTGGAGGCATCTACACAGTGCAGTAATGCTTCTCTGTGGATTATAAAGTGCCCCTGATACCAGATGAATGAAAGGCTGCAGATGCTGTGATTGTAGTAAAAACACACTGAACTGCTGGAGGAACTCAGCCGGTCTTTCGGCGTCCACGGGAGACAAAGCTCCATTACCGGCATTTCGGGCCTGAATTCTTCTTCAAAGAATAAGCAGCCCTTGAAGAAGGGCTCAGACCCGAAGCGTCAGTAATATATCTTTATGCTGAAAGACCAGCATTTTGGTGTGAATTCTATCAACTCAACCATTCACTCCTGCCCAGGTCACTCTTCTCAGAGTTCCCACACCAATGCATTTCTGAGGTGTGAGATCAATTGAAGATTGTTTATTTTGCATGATTTTCTCATGCTAACAAAAGGCCTCGTGGCCGAGGTTTATTTGAACTGGTGTTGTTCTGGTGAATTGAGCTGAGGGTCAGCTTGACCTGATTGTTTCTTTGGCTTGGCTTCGCGGACGAAGATTTATGGAGGGGGTAAATGTCCACGTCAGCTGCAGGCTCGTTTGTGGCTGACAAGTCCGATGCGGGACAGGCAGACACGGTTGCAGTGGTTGCAGGGGAATATTGGTTGGTTGGGGTTGGGTGTTGGGTTTTTCCTCCTTTGCCTTTTGTCAGTGAGGTGGGCTCTGCAGTCTTCTTCAAAGGAGGTTGCTGCCCGCCAAACTGTGAGGCGCCAAGATGCACGGTTTGAGGCGATATCAGCCCACTGGCAGTGGTCAATGTGGCAGGCACCAAGAGATTTTACATCAATGCTGAAATACAGACTTGTTTATCTTGTGAGGAGGACTGATCAGAATATTTCTCATTTGACTTGGGGGTAATCTGATCTAACTTTCCACTTTATTCCTTCCTTCACTTGCCTCTCAGTTGAGTCTAGGTTCCTAAAATCATCAGGTACTACACAAGGTCAATAGTCATAGTCTTTTTTTTTCTCCAGGGCAGGGGAATTGAAAGCAGGAGGGTTTGAAGTGAAAGGGTAAAGATTTAAAAGAGACCTTCTTCACACAGAGGGTGATAGGGATATGGACCAAGCTGCCAGGTGAAGTGGTGAAGGTGGAGGCAATTGTAACATTTGGACATGGATATGGCCAATGGGACCAATTTGGCCAGCATGAACAATTGGGCTGAATGGCCTATTTCCATGCTGCAGGTCTATAACTCTGGAGGTTTTCTTTCTTTTAGTTGGGAGAAACTGTGGAACACCATGCCCACTGAAATTCCCCTCCATCTTCCCCAAGCCTTGATTAATTAATTAAAGCAGGTCTACAGGAGCCAACCAGGGCTGCATCATTGCACCATCTTCCCCACTGTGACAAATACTTATCACCTCCAAGAACCTCTCATGGGAGTAGATTAAATGTTAAGAGCAGAGGAAACTGTTCAATCTGTAGTGACTATTCTCCAGAGCAAAGTTCAGTTCAGCCTCAGCACACGGATGACACAGGTTGATGTGGGCTTGGAGTCTGAGCTCCACAACACAGTTCATTGTGTGAAGTGTTCACCGCCCCATTATAGGAAGGATGCTAAGACTTTGGAAGGGATACAGAAAAGATTTCCCAGGATGTTGCCTGCGTTAGAGGACACGAGCTGTGGAGAGAGATGGGCTAAACTTGTGTTGCATTTTTTCTGGAGCATCAGAGGTTGAGAGGAGACCCAATAGGGTCATTATCTTTAAGGGCCACTATCTGTCAGGAGTTTGTACCTTCTCTCTGGGACCGTGTGGGTTTCCACTGGACGCTCCAGTTTCCCCAAATGTTCCAAAGACTTGGGGTTAGTAGGTGAATTGGTCACATGGATGCACTTGGGCAGCATGGACTGATGGCCGGAAGGACCTGTTCATGTATGTTTGATGGCTATTACCAACCAAGTGATCAGAGGTGGTAACTTGGTAGGGCTGCTGCTGCTCAGCTTCGGAGACACAGCTTCTCTTCCGACCTCTGGTGCTGTCTGTGTGGAGGGATTCATCTCACAAGAACCCCACCTTCCAAATCTTCCAGCAGCAACTTTGTTTCACAGCATATTAGAGGGGGCCTGGAAAATTGCGGCAGGAGGGGAACACCATACAAGCAACAGCCAGGGAATCCAGTCCGAGTTCTGTTGCCCATCTGACGATGTGAGATGAGATACATGTTACTGATAATGATAAATTCTTACTTGTGGCAGCCAAACAGGTGCTTTAAGGGTGATCCGGTTGACGTAGTGATTAGCCCAACTCCATTATAGCGCCAGCAATTGGGACCGGGGTTCGAATCCCGCACTGCCTGCAAGGAGTTTGCATGTTCTTCCCATGTCTGTGTGGGTTTTCCCCCGGGGACTCTGGTTTCCTCCCACCGTTTAAAACATTAGTTAATTGGGCAGTACGGGCTAATGGGTCAGAAGGGCCTGTTATTGTGCTGTATGTCTAAATTTTTTTTTATATTGAAATTTTTAAAAAATTGTTATAAAATAACTGCAGAAACAACAAAAACAACACCATTGTATGCTTAATTGAATTATTAAAGAGAATACAAAAATGATAACAAATATTCAGTGCAAGGAAAATGACTTTGCTATAGTGCAGGAAGTCCTTCTGTGTCAGAGCAGTCTGACTAGTGTAACAAGGAGAGGTTTGAGAACCTGATAGCTGTTGGAAAGAAACTGTCCTTGGAGCTCATCAGATTGCCTACTTTATAACCATATAACAATTTCATTACGGAAACAGGACATCTCGGCCCCTCAAGTCCACACCAATTTAAGTGAACTCCACATGTTCCACCTACCCACTCCCTGTCCATACCACTCCAATTCCCTCCCATCCATGCACTCATCCAACCTTCTCTTAAATGACAAAATTGACCCTGCTGCAACCCCCTAATTTAAGACTCCCTCATTCCAATCTCACCTACCCTCAAGGGGAAGAGCCTATTCACATCTACTCTGTCTATCCCCCTCATAATTTTATATACCTCTATCAAATCCCCCCTCAACCTTCTACTCTCGGTGCTTGACCTCACCAGTGCAGTGGAGGCCACATCAGGAGCACTGAATGTGGACAACGTGGTTAGAGAAGAGGCTCGTGAATCTTTGACCCACTTGAAAGGACTGTTTGGGATCCTGGGGGAGGAGCAAATGCACTTGCTGCGGGAGTGATGGAGGCAAATTCACGGATGCTCAGTGTCTTTGAAGGGAGTGTATTTTGCTTCTCATTTTCTGATTGTTCACTGGGAAATGCTAATGGCAACTCTCAGTTTGGCAGGCAAAAGAACATTTCATGTAGATTATATTCTTTTGTACAATTACACGACAATAAATGGAATCTGCAATCTTGAAAATGTTACATCACCTGTGGGTGCAGGCATAAGTAATGGGGGAGAGGGAGGTATGAGTGGATCAAGGCGGTACCCTTTCAGTAGTTCACTTTGTGCCCCGGACTGGACTCCATCTGCAGTCTCTTGTCCCCCAGATTGTGACAGTAGCTTCATACTTTGACTTTCTCAGGATATGAACAGGTACGATTGGAATTCTAGTTATCGCAGGCCAGGAAACGAAGAAATTCTCAGAAGCGCTGTATGAAATTCAATCTGCTCAATAAAACCCAAAATTTGAAGCAGCCTCCCCAGATATAGTTTCACTGGCAAAAGCTCTTTGTAGAGATGTGCCACATTTTCATAAATGTTGTAAAATGAAGCTGAAATGAAAGCACGAGCTGTTTCACATCCTCACTTGCTCTGTCAGCAAAGGGAAAACAGATCAGTTAATGTTTCATATATCAGCCCTACTTCAGTGTCTACAGCTGAGATACGAATGCATCAGCCTAATTCTGCAGTTTTTTTGGAAGTGAGATATGCCTTTGGCAGCAGCAGAGAACAAGCTGCAGGGAGGTTATGGAAAAGAATAGTGGGTGGAGCAGAAAATGGGTGGCTGAATAACAACTGTCTGGCCCCAATGTTCGGAGAATAGTTTACTTCACGAACTTCTGGCATGGAGTTGTGCCTGGACTAATGCGCTGTTGAAATCCAGGAGCTAGCATCCTGCAATTTTCCAAACTGCATGATTGATGAGAACATGCACCATCTGCACTTGCAGACTTAATTTCACTAACACAGCCCAGTGGAAGGCCCTTCCAGCTTTTCAAACCCATGCCACTTCATTGCACACAATTAACCCACCAGCCTTGTCTGTTTTTGGGGGTAGGAAGAACCGGGGCACCTGGAGGAAGCCCGCGCATACACAGGAAGTGCGTACAAAATCCTTCCAGACAGTGGCGGATTTGAACGTGGTTCATTGGTGCTATAATGGCTTTGCACTACCCATTACACTATCTGTGCTGCCCCATTATTTTAATTTAAGCTGTGCTCCTTTATCCCACTTACAGAGAGAGAAGAACGCAAGAGCTGCAGATGTTGGAATCTCGAGCAGGCACAGAATTGCCAGAGGAATGCAATGGGTCAGGCAGCATCCACGGGTAGAGATGGCCCATCCACCTTTGGGGTTGGGAGTGCTCCATCACAACGAAGATGAAAGGGGTGAAATTACATGTATATAGGGGGAAAGAAGCTGAGCCTGGAGACGAGAGTGTGAAGGACAGAAGGTGCTCTGGCAGTCATAATATTCAATGGAACAGGGGCAAGAAGGCATTGAGACTGCATCACATTGTGAGAGAAGATGGCCACTTTTGAGTAGAGTGCTGGGAAATATGGTGGCCACCCCTCGTAGTCCTCTCACCCAGTCTGAGATTAGACATGATTTTATAAACATCTATAATGCTGCCCCCCTCAGTCTCCTTTGCTCCAGATAATAAACACCTGGCCTTTCCTGCCTCTCCCTGTAACTCATGCCCTCAGTTTCCACTAATGTCCTGGTGAATCTCTTCTGCACCCTTTCCAACTGAATGAGATCCCTCCTGCAGTCAGGCAACCAGCCCTGCACAACACAACTCCAAGTGTGGTCCCAGTACAACTGTGCTATGATGTCCTAACATCTGTGCTCAGTTCCTGTCCAGTTAAGACAAGTGCACCAAATGCTTTCTTTGCCACCCTCTTCATCTGAGCTGGCATGGAGGGCTTAAAGTTAGAGGTACAGTATGGTAACAGGCCTTTCCACCTCACAAGTCCGTGCTCCCCCCAATACACCAATCCCTTTCTTGAAAAGTAGAAAGAAACTGGAGCATCCAGAAGAAATCCATGCCAGCACGGGGAGAATGCACAAACTCTTCACAGAGAATGCCAGATTTGAACCCAGGTCACTGGCGCACCAACCGCTACACTAAACATGCCTCTGTTCCCCATCTAGGTGTTGGCAGAGACTAGAAATGAGAGGTTTGTGAACAGAGTCCTGGAGACAAAAGGGGCAATGAGGTTACAAACAGGGGAGGGAGAGAATAGGGTCAAAGGCACCAGGGGATTAAAGTAACAGAAATGGAGTTGAAAGAACACTGAACGCGGCACCTAAAAAGATATGTCTATATTTAAAGGGAAAGGAAAACTCCTAAATCCTTGGTGTATTTAGGTGGCATGGGCTCATGGGATGGCCTGTTACCATACTGAATCTCTAAAATTAAAAAAAAACTGATTTATTTTAATGAAATTTGTCAACCCCCATTTGTGGTGAGGAAGTAAACAGGAAATGCTTTGGACATATAATTGTGGACCTGCTGATCCTAATTAGAGTGGACTGCATCACTGTCGAACACACTAATCACCATCTCATCCTCTCGCATTCACGTCAATCCCATGGACTTTGTCTCCTCTCATTAGTCGGGCAGAACTCTATCCAATCTCCGATGGTTACAGTCCACGCTATATCTCACCGGTCTTCACTGACAATGGTTCATATTATCCAGAGGAAGCTCTTTCTTGCATTATCTCTATTACTTTCTCCTTTATTTGGGGGTCATCCCTCATCATTGATCTTCTGCTGGATGTCCAAATCCTTTCAGGAAGGACACCAAGTCATTAATTGCTTTTAAAATTTAATCTGGGAATCAATACAGTTTTCTCTCTAGGGTCTGACCCCTGTCTTTTATTCTGTAGTTATTCATTCCTGCAAGGCGAATGTCACATTTGTTGCCCTCCCCTCTGTGCGCTGAGGAAGGTCACCACATTGGTGAGGTCTGAACACACATCAGGGGAAGACAGGATGAGGATGTCAGCCTCTCCCCTCTCTTGGACATAAGATGATCAGGTGGAGTTTTACACAATCCATTGATTTCATGATCATTCTCATTAACCCGTTCCACCCTAACCAGAACATGATTCAAAATGAACAATCAATGTGCACAGTTGTAGCTACACACTTCTTTTGCACTAACTGCACCATGAAAGTTTATCTATTTTTTATTTATTATCCTTTTTTACTCTCATGTGGTCATTTAATTTATAATTTGTTGAGTGCATTTTATAACCACATAACAATTACAGCCCAGAAACAGGCTATCTCGGCTCTTCTAGTCTGCACCAAACTAAGTCCTCTCCTCTCGTCCCACCAACTGCACCTTGCCGATAACTCTCAATTCCCCTCCCATCCATATACCTATCCAATTTTTCCTTAAGTGACAAAATGGATCCTGCTGCCACTACTTCTCCCGTAAGCTCATTCCACACAGTCACCACTCTCTGAGTGAAGAAGTTCCCCCTCATGTTACTTCTAAACCTTTGTTCCTTAACTCTTAATTCATGACCTCTTGTTTCAATCTCTCCAACCCTCAGGGAAAAAGCCTATCAACTCTATCTTTCCCTCTCATAATCTTAAATATCTCTATCAAACCACCCCCCTCAACCTTCTACGCTGAAGGAATAGACCTAATCTACTCAATCTTACTTTGTAATCTAGATTCTGAAACCCAGGTAACAGTTTTGTAAACCTTCTCTGCACTCTCTCTACCTTATTGATATCCTTTCTATAATTTGGTGACCAGGACTGCATACAGTACTCTAAATTTGGCCTCACCAATGCCTTGAACAGTCTCAACATCACTTCCCAACTCCTGATTTATAAAGGCCAGTGTACTAAAAAGCTTCTTCACCCCTCTATCCACATGAGATTCTACTTTCAGGGAACGATGAACCGTTATTCTTTGATTTTTCTGCTCTATTGTATTCCTCAATGCCCTCCCATTTAATATGTATGTCCTGCTTTGAATATTTCTTCCCAAATGAAGCACTTCACACTTATTAGTATTTAACTCCATCTGCCACCTTTCAGCTCACTCTTCTACGCAGTCCAAATCCTTCTGCCATCTTTCAGCCCACTCTTCTTCGCAGTCCAAATTCCTCTGCCATCTTTCAGCCCACTCTTCTACGCAGTCCAAATCCCTCTGCCATCTTTGTAAACCTTCTTCATTATCCACAATTCCACCTATTTTAGTATCATCTGCATATTTACTAATCCACTTTAACACCCCATCATCCAGATCATTAATGTATAGGACAAACAGCATTAAGAGAAGCTTTATATTTCCTGTTGTATTTAATTATCTGAACTATAAATCCCCAGCTTTTAAGTAAGATTCAAGTTCATGCCTCTGGATTATTGGTTCATAACTCTGCCTGCTCTTACAATCGCCCCCACAGCCTGTCATATGGCGTGTAGAGGTGGGGCCTCATGTTGAGAAGGTTAATGTTAATGATGGTGAATTTACTGTCATAGACATTGTACAATGCACAGATGGGCTGAAATGTTTGCATGTTGCAGCCAAACAGGTATTTATTAAAAAACAAAAAAAAAGTAATCTTAAATTAAAAAAGACAATAAATGCATAAAATAGATCAATAATATATATTCACAGACATTCTTTGTGGGTAAAAAAGTGACTTGCAGAAGTGCAGACAGTATTTTTGTCATGTTTACACATTCCCTGAATAGTGGTACAAGGGGTGGGAGGTTGGGGGGGGAGGTTCAAGACCCTGGTATCTGTTGGAAATAATCTGTTCTTGAACCTGAATGTCCTGGTTTTCAGGCTTCTGTACCTTCTGCCCGAAGGCAGCGGAGAGAAGAGGTTGTGTCCAGGACGTTTCTTATGGTGTCTGCTTGAGGCAATGCCTCACATAGATCATGGCAACAGGTGATTTCGGCCCACAAGTCCGTGCTGCCAAATTTACATCCAATTGACCTACACCCCCAAGTTAATTTTGAACAGTGGGAGGAAACCAATGCCCCAGGGAAAACCCACACGACATGGGGAGAACATACAAACTCCTTACGGACAGCGTGTGATCGGAACCCCAGTCCTAACTGCTGGTGCTGTAAAGGCGTTGCGCTATGAAATCCAAAGTGCCTTTGCAAGAAGAGTGTGCAGAGGGCCCCTCCGATTGTGACATGTTACGGTGTGATATAAATGATGAGCTTTGACCTTAACTTTACCCAATCTATCCTTTCCTCCCTCTTCCCATCCCTTTCTTTCAGCTCTCTGCCCTTTCCCATCATGGGCTCAGTGGGATAATTGACACTTCAATATTTTCCCTGCTGTTATGTAGCAACTTGTTTGCATTTTCTCACTGGTTTTCCTAATCTCAGATTTGAGAGATCCTTTACACCACACCTGACCACAAGTGAAATGTAATTGTGTCAGGACAAACAACTTTGGAGGAAGAGTTTTCAGAGAGAGGTCAGAGTAAAAAAAAATGGTTTTCACTGACTGGATGAATGATTTATGATCCAAAGGAAAGATTAGTGAGATATGTCAAAGACTCTGTGTGGTATTAGACGTAAGAGGAATGACTTTACAAGTTCTGGCTAAGTCAGGAATTTACAAGGAATTTACTTCAGTTAAATTTGTGTATAATTTCATCTGACTTTATTTTCAAAGTCTTGCTTCTATTTATTTGATTACCTTTGTAATATTGTAATTATTTGAAAATACATGTCCTGGTGAGAAGGAGAAACCTGGGAGAGGAGCCAATGTGGGGGGGTGGGGGGGAAGGAGACCACAGCAAGTGGGCCAGCGAGGGGCTCAGAGACCAAAGAGTTCACATCGACCCGCAGGCTGCTGGAGACTGGCTTGTGGGAACCAGGTATTGGGACCGGGGTCTGTGAGTGTGTCAGTGGTGAGCAGGGGCTCCTGATGGGCCACGGATGCTGACAGCTTCCTACGTGTCACCACCGGGGAATGATAGGAGGCCGTGAAGCTGCCGAAGTCGCGGGAAGCAGGAAAGGGGCCAATGAGTACTCAATGTCTCTGAAGGGACTCTCGTTTGTTTTTCTTTCTCCAATTGGTGCATGCACTGGGTTAAATGAGCCTCTTTGAGTGTGTCTATGGCAGGGAAAAGTTGACGAATTTGGAGTATTGTGTACATGACAAAAGGGATCTGGAATCTTACTTGCCCTCTGTTGGGAAAGGTCCTTGGTTCCTATTTAATGGGTGCACCAGCAAGACTCTTGTTACTTATGGATAATGGGAAAAATGAATGCTGAGTGGATTGTGAAGCATCAGCTTGGGTTCACTTGCTTCTTTGCCCTCTCTGTTGCAAGTGAGATAGGATCTCATTGCCCAGTAGATTACATGAGCTTTGTGCCTCTGGGAAGCCCTGACCCTTCGTTAAATATGCGGCTCCCTGTAAGAGCTGCAAGCTGAGCTGAAGGCAGCTCTGGGAATGATCCTCACACCACATCTTTTAATGGGTTTAGGCATAAGCCTCCCAACACTGTGTCGAAGCCCGATCCTGAATTCTACCTCACCAGAAAAAAATCATCTGAACCTTTTGAATGAAATCCAAAATGTCTTCACCTGTAGAGTGTGGTGGAATCTGCCCTCTCCTATCTATGCCTTTGATTTCAGGACGTAACAGAATAAGCAGAGGTTCATGGGCATCAAGTTCTCCTGGTTTAGCTCACAGGTGTGGAGAGATGGCATGAACACAATCAGCTGAATGCCTCCATCGGTGCTGTAACCATTCTGCCATTCTATAGTTAAAATCTGACATTGGTACCTTAACTGAGGACAGTGGCACACCCATCCAGAACAATCAATGGCCCTTACTGATTGGTTATTCATGGATGGTCCATTTGTCCATGCTTCTGGCTCGCGAGCAAAGTCTCATAGCAGAAAACAGAGAATAAAGAATATTCAAAATGGAAGTAACAGTAGTAAGCTCTCTCCGGTCTTTATACTCAGACATGAATCATGCTCCCATTTACGTTCAATCCTCAAGAGGTATATCTCATCTGAAAGAGTTCTGAATGGAGCTCAGATGAAGCTGATATCATCACACAAATCCCACTGCCCTTCAGCAACTCCTTCTACACCTCCCACTGCCCTGGAAAAGTAGCCAACGTATTAAAAGATTCATCCCACCCCAGGCACGAACCATTGGGAAGGAGATTCAAGAGTGTGAGGTCACACAGCACTAGAATCAAGCACGGTATCTGTCCTGCTGTAATCAGACTCCTGAGTGAACCTCACACTGGTTAATCTATGTTGCCTTTGTTCAGTTTCAACTGATCTCGCTCCATAACTTTGACCCCCTACTGCGTTTCTATTGCTGTTGATTAACGGACTGTTTGCAAAACAAACTTTTCCACTACACATGTGAGAATAAACTTGAACTTAAGTTTGCTCTGTGGCTTTACTTAAGAATGGTAATCTGATGGAGTTAAGTCAAGATGAGAAACTAAAGTATAATTAGTTGAAGTTGGAGCAAAACTGGGAGACTGTGCAGAGCCATTGATGGGAAGGTTGCCAAGTTTAATTAAGTGGAGTTTTACTTTTCAGTGCTTAGAAGAGCATTAATTCAGATTTGTGTAAAATGGATCAATATTTCTGTGAACTTCATCAGCGCTATCTGTGTGAAGTAAATCAAGCAAGCGAAGAAGATCAGGGATAAGTTGTGCCAAATAAATCAAGGGGCTTCATTCTTGAATGAATCGATGATGCCCACAAATCTGGCCACATCCCAAAACAAAATATTTGGAATCAGAATCAGGTCTATTTTCATGAACATGTGTCATGAGATTTGTTGCTTTGCAGCAACAGTTCCGTGCGGAACAAGTGCAAAAGTTACTATAAATTACAGTTTTGCAAATACAAGATTAAAAAAAAACTCATACAAATAAAAAAAAGAAAAATTGAAATAGTGTCCACGGGTTCATTGTCCATTCAGAAATCTGACGGCGGAGGGGAAGAAGCTGTTAAAATGTTCGTCTTTAGGCTCCTTGCTGATGGTAGCAGTGAAAAAGGGGCATAGCCTGGAAGGTGGGGGTCCTTGACGATAGAAATTGCTTTCTTGAGACACCGCCTCTTGTAGATGTTGTTAATGGAGTGAAGACCATAATGACACTGTCCAAGTTCACAACTTTAGAAAAAATAGAAAATTTACAGCACAAAACAGGCCCTTTGGCCCACAACGTTGTGCCAAACATGTCCTGATCTTCGAAATTATGAGGCACTCCCATAACCTATTTTTCTAACCTACACGAACTTATCCAAAAGTGTCTTAAAGGTCCCTAACGTGTCAACCTCCACTACCATTGCCAGCACCCCATTCCACAAACCCTCTATGTAAAAACGTACCCCTAACATCTCCTCTGTACCTACTCTTACCACCTTGTCCTCTTGTGGCATCCATTTTAGCCCTGAGAAAAAAGCCTCTGACTATCTACACAATTAATGCCTCTCATCCTCTGCCACTTCAAAGAGAAAAGGCTGAGTTCACGCAACTCATTTTCATGAAGCAGGCAATGTCCTTGTAAATCTCCTCTGCACCCTTTCTATGGCTTCCACATCTTTCCAGTAGTGAGGTGATCAGAACTGAGCACAGTTCTCCAAATGGGGTCTGACCAGGGTCCTATATAGCTGCAACATTATCTCTCAGCACCTAAATTCAATTCCATGATACACTGAATGCCTTCTTAACCATAGGGTCAACCTGCTCAGCTAGTGACCTATGGACTTGGAGCCCAAGAACCCTCTGATCCTCCACACTGCCAATGGTCTTACCATTAATACTATATTCTGCCATCATATTTGACATACCAAAATGAGCCACTTCACATTCATCTGGGTTGAACTCCATCTGCCACTTCTCAACCCAATTTTGCATCCTATCAATGTCCCACTGTAAACTCTGTCAGCCCTCCACACTATCCACAACACCCCCAACCTTCATGTCATCTGTAAACTTACTAACCCATTCCCTCCACTTCCTCATCCTGGTCATTTATAAACATCGCGAACTGTAAGGGTCAAACAGGTCCCTGAGGAACACCACCGGTCACCGACCTCCATGCAGAATGTGACCTGTCTACAACCACTTTTTGCCTTCTGTGGGAAAGTCATTTCCGGATCCACAAAGTAATGTCCCCTTGGATCCCCTGCCTCTCAATAAGCCTTGCATGGGGAACCTGATCAAATGCCTCACTGAAATCCATATATGCGACATCTACTGCTCTTCCTTCATCAATGTGTTTAGCCACATCCTCAAAAATTCATTTAGCCTTGTAAGGCATGACCTGCCCTTGACAAAGCTATGTTGACTATTCCTGATTGAATTAAACCTCTCCAAATGTTCATAAATCCTGCATCTCAGGACCTTCTCCATCAATTTACCAACCACTGAAGGAAGACTCACTGGTTCAAAGATCATCATCAGAGGTTCAGTGTCTCCTCCCTCACTTCCCTCAGTAGCCTGGGGTACATCCTATTCAGTCCTGGCAACTTCTCCAACCTGATGCTTTCCAAAAGCTCCACCACATCCTTTCCCTTTAATATCTCATGTTCAAGCTTTTCATTCCACTGCAAGTCATCATTACAATCAGCAAGACCATTTACCATAGTCAATACTGAAGTAAAGTATTCGGTAAGAATCTCTGCGGTTTCCTCCGGTTCCATACACACTTTCCCACTGTAACACTTGATAGGCCCTATTCTTTCATGCCTTATTCTCTTGCTCTTCACTTACTTGTCGAATGCCTTGGGGTTTCCATTAATCCTGCTTGCCAAGGCCTTTTCACGGCCCCTTCTGGATCTCCTAATTTCTTTTATAAGATCTTTTCAGTTACCCTTATAATTTTCTCAATTTCTAACATTACCTAGCTCTCTGAACCTTTTGGAAGCTTTTCTTTTCTTCTTGACTCGATTTTGTTTCGGCCTTTGTACCCTACCATAACTTCCCTGTCTCATTAGAAGGTACCTACGAAGAATATCACACAAATATCCCCTGAACATTTGCCACATTTCTTCCGTACTTTTCCCTGAGAATATCTGTCACCTCTTTAAGCTTCAATTTTCCTGCCTGATAACCTTGATCCCCCTTACTCCAATTAAACACGTTTCTAACTCATCTGTTCCTATCTCTCTCCAATGCTATTGTAAAGGAGATCGAATTATGATCACTCTCTCCAAAATACTCTCCCACTGAGAGATCTGATGCATGACCAGGTTCATTTCCAAATACCACATCAAGTACGGACTCTCCACTTGTAAACTTATCTACATATTGTGCCAAGAAACCTTCCTGAACTCACTTAACAAACTCCATCCCATCTAAACCCCTTGCTCTGGGCCGAGTGAGATACCATTCGATATTTGAGAAATTAAAATTTCCCATCATGATCACTCTGTTATTACTCCACCTTTCCAGGATCTGTTTCCCTATCTGCTCCTCAATATCTCTGTTCCTATTGGGTGGCATATATATATAAAAAAAAACACCCAGTGAAGTTATTGACCCCTTCTTGTTGCTAACCTCCATCCACAGAAACTCTGTAGACAATCCCTCCATGAGGCCCACCTTTTCTGCAGTTGTGACACTATGTCTGATCAACAGCGCTATACCTCCCACCTCTATTGCCTCTCTCCCTGTCTTTTTTGAAACATCTAAAACCCAACACTTGAAACAACAATTCCTGTACCTGAACCATTCAAGTCTTTGCAATGGCCACCGCTTCAGAGCTCCAAGTACTGATCCACGCTCTAAGCCAATCCAGTTTATTCCTTGCGTTAAAATAGACACACCTCAAACTGTCCATGTGAGAGGGTCCCTTCTCTAGCACCTGCTTATCCTCCCTCACACACTGTCTCCAAGCTTTCTCTATTTGTGAGCCAACCACCTCTTCCCCAGTCTCTTCAGTTCAGGACTCACCTGCCCCAAAAGAGGTCCTCATGATGCAGAAATCTGAATCCCTGGCCCCGCTCCAAACCCTCAGCCGTGCATTTATTCTTCACCTCATTCTATTCCTATACTCACTGTCTCACAGAGATGACTACTTTGCAGTCCTGCTTTTCAACTCCCTTTAATCTTTTTTTCAGGACCCTTTTCCATCCTATGTCATTGGTACCAATATGTACTACAACCTCTGGCTGTTCTCCCTCCCACTGCAGGGTATTTTTGGCATGATCTGAAACACCCTGGACCCTGGCACCTGGGGGGAAAATCACCATGCGCATTTCCTTCTTGTGACCACAGAATTGTCTATCTGATCTTCTAACTATAGAGTTCCCCCATCACTATTGCCCTCCTCTTCCTTTCTCCACCCTTCTGAACCACAGGGGCCAGAATCTGTGTAGCCTGTTCCTGTCCTGTGCATTGGCATCTCCACACCAGACAGTGATACAATCAGTCAGAATTCTCTCCATGGTACACCTGTAGAAATTTGCAAGTCTTTGGTGACATACCCAATCTCCTCAAACTCCTCATGAAGTATAGCCGCTAGCGAGCCTTCTTCATGATTGCATCGAGCTGATTGCCCCAAGATTAATAAAACAAGTTCCCATTAATTACATCCTGATATGGGTGTTCAGATTCACTCTTCATGTTGAACTCGCAGTAACAGGCTCTTCTGGCCCATGAGTCCATGTGATTAATTAACCCACCAACCTCATACATCTTTTGAACGTGGGAGGAAACCAGAACATGCAGAGGAAACCCTCACAGACAAAGAGAAAGCATACAAACTCCTTCCAGACAGCAGCAGATTTGAACCTGGATCACTGGCGCTGTAACAGCGTTGTGCTAATTGATACACTTACTGTGCCACCCACATAGGCTTTTCTTACACATGCAGATGCATTGATATTTTTAATGTATTATAAAAAAAACAATTATTTTTGATGGTGGGTGAGAAACTCGTGAGCTAAAGGTCATAGTTTTCCATAACCTCGAATCGAATTTATTAATCCTGACTTAAAAGCACAAGGTATGAGGAGAGGTAGCCTCACCCACATTAGACCAAGTTGACCATTAGTTTGGGTGATGTCACACCGATCAAGCAAGTGCTCCAAGCTCGTCCGTGAGTGCAGTTGAATTCTACCCTTCCCCCATCCTCCACCACCTCCACTGCCGCTCCCCCCCAACCATTGCCCCATGTCAGTCGCGCATTGGGAAGCATCACAAGACAGGCAGTGCCAGTGACCCAGGTTCAAATCCGCTGCTGTCTGTATGTTCTCCTCACGTCCAGATGGATTTCCTCTGGGCGCCAAGGTTTCTTCCTGCCCTCCAAAGATGGCTAGTAGTATAAATGGGTGTAATTAAGCAACACAGGTTTCATCGGCTGAAAGAATCTTTTACCATGTGGTATCATTAAAATTAAATTAAAAATTAAAAACTTGAGAAAATTAAGCGTGTCTGAATACAAAGATAAATTGCAGGAGTACGTGTGAGATCACCAATGAGAAAACCATTCAAGTGATCAATTGGGTATATACAGTCAAATTATTGCTTTTAAACTTGCATATTACAAATATTATACATAAGAACACAGAGCATTCCAGCACAAGACAAGGCCCACCGTATCAGCACTTACAATCTAACTCATCTCATCTCCTGCCCACGGTTTATCTCTCTCTCCGATTCCTGTTGACGTGTGTGTCCTTTCTACTTTCAACACCTCACCTGTTGCTGCCACCCAGGCATCCATCTCTCTGTGTAAAACCTTGCCCCACACATTTTCCTTAAACTTTCCCCCTCTTCCACCTTCGACCGATGCCCTCTGCTGTTTGACAGTCCCACCCTGGGAGAGGGATTCTGACCATCCAAATGATCTAGGCCTTTCACAATGTTATAAACTTCAACTAGCTCTTCCCTCAGCCTGCAGAGTGCCAGACAAACCAGTTTGACTCGAGGAACAGCACATCAAATTCCTCCTGGATGGCCTTACACTTAACAGCACGAATATTGATCTTTTTTTCCCTGCACTGCAATTGCTCCTGCTGTTTCTACCTCCTTGTTACCTGCTCCAGAACATCTTTAGTACATAGAATATTACAGCAGAATACAGACCTACGACGTTGAACTAAATCTGAACCTTCCCTACCTCACACCCTTTCCTTTCATGTGCCTATCCAGAGTCTTTTAAATGTTCCAATTCTACTAGCCTCCACCACCACTACCCCTGACAATGCATTCCTATTACACTCTGTGTAAACAACTTACCTCTGACATCTTCCCTAACCTTTCCTCCTTTCTCCTTAAACAGATATCATCTGGTGTTTGCCACTGTTGCCCAACGAAAAAGGCTCTGGCTGTCCACCCTATCTATGCTTTTCATAATCTTATAGACTTCTATTAAGTCACCTCTCATCCTTTTTCACTCCAAAGAGAAAAGCCCTAGCTTTGTTAACCTTGTGTCATCCAATCCAGGCAACATCTTGTTAGATCTTCTCTGCACCGTCTCCATAGCTTTCCATCCTTTCTGTAATAAGGTGAACAGAACTGAATGTAATATTTCATGTGTGGTCTCACCAGAGGTTTGTAGAGGTGCAATGCTCTTGAACTCAATCCCTGACTAATGAAGGCCAGTATACTAGAAGCCTTCTTAATTACTCTGCATGGAAACCTTGAGAGATCTATCGATTTGGATCCTGACGTTCCTCTGTTCTACCACACTGTAAAAATCTTTATTTTTTTCCCCCCCTCTTTCTTTCTTGCCTAACTTTTCTTTTCCCATTTCCTGATGATCTCTCCTTCTGCTACTTTCTCCGCATCACACACCTTCTGTCCTTTCACCTGTAGGCCTGGGCCCAAGCCTCTTACCCCCTTTTACATATATAATATCGCCTCCTTTTCACTTCAGTCTCGATAAAAGGTCCAGCCCTAAAATGTTGACTACCCATGGATGCCGTCTGACCTGCTAAATTCCTCCAGCAATTCTTTTTTTGCTCAAGGTTTCAGCATCTCAGTGTTTCCTGAGTTTGTCCAGCCTCTCCTTCCAGGTAACATCCTTGCAAACCTTCTCTTCAGCCACTGCAAAGCCAACCCATCCTTACCATAATGCAATGACTAGAACTGGAAATAATATTCCGAATGTAGTGTGACCAAAGTTTATACAATTTCAACATGACTTCCTGACTTTTGAAGTCAATATCCTGATTGATTAAGACAACCATAGAACACTACAGCACAGAAACAGTCCCTTCAGCCCTTCTAGTCTGTACTGAACTATTATTTTGCCTAGGCCCACTGACCTGCACCCAGTCCTTATCCCTCCGTACACCTCCCACCCATATACCTGTCCTTTCAATTTTAAAAATGAGCCCATTTCAGCTGTCAGCTCGTTCCACACTCCCACCACTCTCTGTGTGAATAAGGTCCCCCTTTCATCCTTAACCCACGTCCTCTGGCTTGTGTCTCACCTAACCTCAGTGGAAAGAGCCTACTTCCATTTACTCATAATTTTAAATACCTCTATCAAATCTCCCCTCATTCTTCTATCCTCCTGGGAATAAAGTCCTAACCTAATTAACCTTTCCCTGTAACTCAGTTCCTCAACAACCGGCAACATCCAAGACAATCTTCTCTGCACTCTTTCAAACATGTTAAGTATACTATGATGTTATATGCAAATAGACTGATTTTATATTCCTCCTCTTTTATTTTTATCCCTTTTCTTTTATTTTCTGTTTTTATCAGTTCTGCCAATGGTTCTATTGCTAAAGTGAACAGTGAGGGAGATAGTGGACATCCCTGTCTAGTTGACCTGATTAATTTAGATTGGTTCGATATATATCCATTTACTGTCACCTTCGTAATTGGACCCTTATATAATGCTTTAATCTAATTAATATATTTCTCTGGTAGGTTGAACCTCTCTAATACTTTGAATAAATAATTCCATTCTACCCTGTCAAAGGCTTTCTCCGCTTCTAAAGCAACAGGCACTGTTGGTGTCTTATTTCCTTGTACTGCATGGATTAAATTAATGAACTTACAGACATTGTCCGTTGTTCATCTTTTCTTAATAAATCCAGTTTGATCTTGTTTAACTATTTTTGGTACACAGTCGGCCAATCTGTTTGCTAATAGTTTTACTATTATCTTATAATCTGAGTTAAGATGAGATATTGGTCTATACGATGCTAGTTTTAGTGGATCTTTCCCCATCTTTGGTATTACTCTAATTATTGCTGTTTTACATGAATCTGGCAAGTTTTGTGTTTCTTCAACCTGGTTCATTACTTCCATGAGAGGAAGAATTAGTAACTCTTTAAATGTTTTATAGAATTCTATTGGGAGTCCGTCCTCCCCAGGGGTTTTATTGTTCGGTAGCTTTTTTTAATATATCTTGTATTTCCTCTACTTCAAATGGTTTTATCAATTTGTTTTGCTCCTCTTCTTGCAATTTCGATAGTTCAATTTTAGATAGAAACTCATCTATTTTGTATTCTTTCCCTTCGTTCTCAGTTCAGTATAATTGCTCATAGAATTCCTTGAAGTTTTCATTGATCTCTGTTGGGTTATATGTAATTTGTTTGTCCTTTTCCTTGATGCCATTACCATTCTTTTAGCTTGTTCTGTTTTAAGCTGCCAAGCCAGTATTTTGTGCGTTTTTTTTCTCCTAGCTTGTAATACTTCTGCTTTATTTTCATTATGTTCTTCTTCACCTTATACGTTTGTAGTGTTTTGTATTTTATTATTTTGTACTCCAATTCTCTTATTTTTATTGTATCTTTCTTTCAAACATGTTGATACCTTTCCTGAGGTGACCAAAATTATACACAATAGTCAAATTTGGCCTCACCAATGTCTTGTTCAACTTTACCATAACATCAAACTCCTATACTCAATGCCATAGGCCTTCTTTCTCACCTTCTCTACTTGTGTTTCTGTCTTCAGGGAGCTATGGTCTTACCTCAAGACCTTTGGGATGTGGGAGCTAAATGGATCTGTCTCATATCAGTGCCATCTTCCTGCATTTGACCCATATCCCTCTAAACACAGCAATGCGGGAGGAACTCAACTGGTCTCATGGTGTCCATAGAAGGTAAAGATGTATAACCAACGTTTCAGGCCTGAGCTCTTCCTCTCTCCATATCCCTCTAAATCTATCTTATCCATGCATTCATCCAAATGTTTCTTAACATTGAAATAGCACCTGTCTCAACCACTTCCTCTGGCAGGATGTTCAGTGCACCCACCACCCTCTGTGTACAGTGGTTCGCAACCTTTGTCTTCCCACTCACATCCCACTGTAAGTCATCCCTATGCCATCGGTGCTCTGTGATCAGTAAGAGATTGCTTAAGGTGGGATGTGGGTGGGAAGGGAAAGTTGAGAATCACTGCTCTAGACCCAAACGTTACTGAGATATTTTGCTTGAGAAAAATTGTCATTGGCCCATTTCATTTGGAGTTCTGAAACCGCGCACATAACAAGTCAATGAGGGACGATTAAAACAGTGGTTTTCAAACTTTTTCTTTCCATTCACATATCACCTTAACCAATCCCTTACTAATCACAGAGCACCTGTGGCATAGGGATGACTTAAAGTGGGATGTGAGTGGGAAGAAAAAGGTTGAGAACCACTGGTGTATAGTATTTGCCCTGCAGCTTACTGTTAAATCTCATCTTAAACCTATGTCCTGTGGCTACTGATTTCCCTGCTTTGAGCAAAAGATTTTCAGTGTTCTCCCCATCTATTCCTCTCATGACTCTTCTTGTATTTATTGGAGATACAATTGAGTCGAAAATTAATACCGGTAGTGACAAATAGCCATGAGTTGTAAAGATAAATTGTCACAAACTTGCGAGACTTAGTTTATAGTTGTTTATGTTTTTATGTGAAGTTGGTTGAGACACTGAAACTCGTGATCAAAGCTATCACAAGAATGGACTATTTGTCTAATAGAATATTCTTCTGCTATCTATAACTAAGATTTTTTTTGAGGGACAAATTGGGACCATCTATGACCCTGCCTGTAGTGACATGGAGATTCTAATTTGAAGGGGGAATGTGCATAAGTTTATCTCTATACAGGTACACAATCCTTTATCCGGAACCCTTGGGGGTCAGTGTGTTCTGAATTTCGGATTTTTCTGGATTTCAGAACAAAAGACAGCTGGCCCAGATTTAAGCCCACCTGAATTGTGCTGCCATATCCACTCCCCTCCAGTTGCGCTGGAGTCTCTCACCCCCCGCCTGCCCGCCTGTCCACCCGTCGCGCTGCTGCCTCTCTCCCCCCACCCACCCGATTCATGCTGCTGTCTCTCCCCTCTGCCCATCTGATTCACACTGCCGTCTCTCCCCCTGCCCACCTGAGTTGCGCTGCTGTCTCTCTCCCTCCCTGCCTGAGTTGCGTTGCTGTTTCTCTCCCCTCGCTAACCCTAGTTGGACTGCTGTCTCCCCCCGCCCAACCTAGTCATGCTGCTGTCTCTCCCTCCTGCCCATCTGATTCACACTGCCGTCTCTTCCCTGCCCACCTGAGTTGCGCTGCTGTCTTTCTCCCCCCCTGCCCGAGTTGCATTGCTGTCTCTCTCCCCTCGCTAACCCTAGTCGCACTGCTGTCTCCCCCCGCCCACCCGATTCAAACTGCCGTCTCTTACTCTCTCCCCCTCTGCTGTACCAACACCAGGAAATAGTGCCAGTTTTTGGGGCTTTCCGGATTTAAGATGTCCAGATGTACCTGTAATGTATTTCCTATTCCAGAGTGAGGGCCTGAACCTGTGCTTACTCAGGTCGAGGGAAAGGTCTGAATCGGACATGGGCACAACAATCCATGAGCGGTGCTGTCAGCATGACAGCTGTTATTAATGCCAGGTACAGGTTGATGCAATACAATTTTCTGCATCAACTGTACTTCACACCTCAAAAACTACATAAATCTAAATCAGAAAGCTCGGAAATGTGTTTTAGGTGTGATGTGGAGATTGGAACCTTTATCCATTCAACCTTGCTGTGTACAAAGGTGAGGTCCTTCTGGTAGGACCTGGGGGACAATCTGAAACAAAATTACAAAGGTGGATTTTCCATAGGATCTGGAATTATATCTTCTGCGGGATATTGGGGACATGAGTTTTAGACTGTCCAAATACCAAATTCAGTTTGTGAAGGTCACCTTGTTAGTTGCCAAGAAACGTACAGCGGTCACGTGGAAGACCCACTCCCAACTAAATATTACCCGATGGAATATGGAAATTCAGAGTTGTATTCCCCTGTGGAAAATCATGTACAATTTAAGGAGGAAACACGACACATTCGTTAGAACGCGGCAACCCTATCTGAAGCACAGATATAATTTTACCCCTTTGGAATAAAGGAAACAAAACAATCCATCCCTGCAGGGAAATGATTGGGATCAAAGAAGTGGGACATGGCGCGGACAATGGACTCTTGTTTTTTTTTGTCCCTGACCCCTTTTTTATTTAAGTACCTGGGGTTTTTTCAGTTTATCTTCAGTTTTTTTTTTCATAAGGGTCATTGATTATTTGTGTTCTGTGCATTGGAATGACTTCATCACCAACATCGAAGTACTCGAGCTGGCAGAGTCCACAAGCATCGAATCCATGCTGCTGAAGACCCAACTGCGCTGGGTGGGTCACGTCTCCAGAATGGAGGACCATCGGCTTCCCAAGATCGTGTTATATGGTGAGCTCTCCACTGGCCACTGAGACAGAGGTGCACCAAAGAAGAGATACAAGGACTGCCTAAAGAAATCTCTTGGTGCCTGCCACATTGACCACTGCAAGTGAGCTGATATCGCCTCCAACCGTGCATCTTGGCGCCTCACAGTTCGGCGGGCAGCAACCTCCTTTGAAGAAGACCGCAGAGCCCACCTCACTGACAAAAGACAAAGGAGGAAAAACCCAACACCCAACCCCAACCAACCAATTTCCCCCTGCAACCGCTGCAACCGTGCCTGTCTGTCCCGCATCAGACTTGTCAGTCACCAATGAGCCTGCAGCAGACGTGGACGTACCCCTCAATAAATCTTCGTCTGCGAAGCCAAGCCAAAGAAATAACTTTATTCTGGTTGTATTGGGACATGGGGTGGGGAAGGGAGGGGGAAAGCGGACTCTGTTTGTTACACATAAGCGTTGAAAGAAAGCATATTCTCTGTATCGATACGAGTCTTTGAAAATCAAAAATAAAATATTCTTAAAAAAGAGAATGGAGTATTGATAAAGCTGGGACTCTTAAAGATGAACCCAGGCCATTAATCAGACAAAGAAAAGAAATGTGAAGGACCTCATATTCAGTCTTTAATTGCATGGAGGCCATATATAATTATCATAAAGTGATTATTAATCCAACCTGACACAGAAAGATGTAATGGAAATCTTATTGCTTGATGCACACAATTTTCGACATCCTTTGAAACAAGGAAGGGCATGGGAAGGAGGGGAAGTGGGGGAGGGAGAAACGAAATGAAGAAAATGGGGGCTGCCGAGGTAACAAACACATTCAGTTCCATCACAGGTTCCATCCTGCCATCCATTAAATCCAACAATATGAGGCACTGTCTCAAGAAGGCAGCCAATGTCATGATGAACCCCCCTCCCCCCCCACAGCCTGGTCACAACTGACTGCTACCTGGGCGAGAAGGTACAGCAGCTCAAAGTCCAGCGCCTCCAGGTTCAAGAACAGTTTTATTCCAACAGTGATCAGGCTCTTGAACCTCCTGTTACCTCCCTGAGCATAAACTATTCTGGGAGACCTGTCTGCACAAGTGAAACACAACCCTTTTTTCTTTCTTGCATGGACTGTAACTGTAACTATTATCTATCTATATTTTACACTTATCACCACTTTCCCTATTGGGGGTAATTTAATGTATTTTATTGGATTTGTTTATTTTACGAAAACCAGCTGTTTGGCTGCAGTAAATAAGAATTTTGCGCATACTGTATATACTTTCCTTCTGCTACTTCCTCTGGCAGCTCATTCCACACACCCAGCCCCTTTGTGTGAAGAAGGGGCCCCTCAGGCTCCCTTGAATTCTTTCCCCTCTCACCCTAAATGCATGCCTTCTGGGCTGAGAGCCCCCTTCCTTGAGGAAATCTTGATGAGGTTGATTTGGGACACAATAAGAAGGAAAATTCTAGGGATATAAGACGAAAAGGATAGTAAGGGACAAAACTGATGCCCTTGAAGATCACTGTGGTCGACTTTGTGTGGAGTCAAAAGAGAGGGGGGACATCTTAAATGTTTTTTTCATCCATGTTCATTCAGGAAACAGGCACAGAGTTGAGGGAAGTAAGGAAAACAAGCAGTGAGGTCATGGAAGCTATACTAATTAAAGAGGAAGAAGTGCTTTGTGTCTTAAAATTAAAAAGGGTAGATAAATCCCCAGGGCCTGACGAGATATTCCCTTGGACCTTGAGGGAGGCTGCTTTAGAAATTGCAGGGGCTCTGGCAGAAATATTTAAGATATTTAAGCTATGGGTGTGGTGTCGGAGGATTGGAGTGTAGCTCACGTTGTTCTGTTGTTTAAAAAAGGCTCTAAAAATAACCCTAGAAATTATAGGCTGGCAAGCCTGACATCAGTAGTAGGTAAATTATTGGAAGGTGTTCTAAGAGATTGGATACACAAGTATTGGACAGCCAGAGACTCATTAGGTATAGTTACATGGTTTTATGCATGGTAGCTCGTGTTTAATGAATCTTATAGAGTTTTTTTGAGAAGATTACCAAGAAAGCTGACAAAGACTGTGGATGTTGTCTACATGGACTTCACTAAGGCCTCTGATGAGGTTCCACATGGGAGGTTAGTGAGGAAGGTTCAATCGGTATGTTCAATCATAGTGAAGTAGTGAACTGGATTCAACAATGGCTGGACAGGAGAAGCTAGAAAGTGGTGGTTGATGGTTGCTTCTCAAACTGGAATCCTGTGATTAGTGGTGCACTTCAGGGATTGGTCCTGGGACCATTGTTGTTATCTATAACAATGATCTGGATGATAATGTGGTAAATTGGATCAACAAGTTTTCAGATGACACTAATATTGAAGGTGTTGTGGCCAGTGAAGAAGGTTTTCAAAGCTTGCAGAGGGATCTGGACCAACTGATAAAGTGGGCTGAAAAATGGCAGAAGGAATTTAATGCAGACAAGTGCATTTTGGAAGGACAAACTAAGAAAGGACATACATGGTAAGTGGTAGGGAACTGAGGAGTGCAGTAGAACAGAGGGATCTGGGAACACAGATACATAATTCCCTGAAAGTTGCATCACATGTGGATAGAGTTGTAAAGAAACCTTCACAAATCAAAGTATTTAGTCAGGGGTTATGTTAAAGTTGTATAAGACAATGGTGAGGCCAGTTTTGGAGTATTGTCTGTAGTTTTGATCGCCTAACGACAGGAAGGATATCAATAAGATAGAGGGAGAGAGTGTAGCGAAGATTTACTAAGAACGAGGGGAGATTTGATAGAGGTATTTAAAATTATGAGTGGTATAGACAGAGTAAATGTAGGTAGACTTTTTTCTGCTAAGGGTGGGTGAGTGAGGCTGGCGGAGGTCCCGGTCTGGGCAGAAAGTAGGAGGCGGCGGCCCCAGTCCGGGCACAGGGAAAGCAGAGGTGACCTCGGCCACGGTCCGGGCAGTATGGACCGAAGTAGGAGGGGAGGCAGACCCCTCCAGCCCGAGTAAGAAACCTGCATAGGAGAAGGCCACTCCGATATAAAACCTACGACCCAAGGACCTCGCTGCCACGTCCCAGCTTGCTTGGCCATGGCACACGAACCATGGGTGTAAAGGGTGGGGCCAGTACTGCGCGCACTGCACTCCACCTAAAAGCTCCTTTGCGCAGGCCCGAGGACAGGTCCACGTCCTCACCCTCCACATCCTCCCCTCCACGTCCTCCCCCTCCATGTCCTCCCCCTCCACGTCCTCCCCCTCAAAAGATGCTCACAAACTCAAGCTAGCATGCTGGAACATCAGAACCATGCTAGACAAGGCTGACCGACCTGAACATCGGTCTGCCCTCATTGCATATGAACTCCTCAGACTTGACATCGACATAGCCGCTCTCAGTGAAATCCGCCTTGCAGATGTAGGCAGCCTCCAAGAACGCGGCGCGGGCTACACACTCTACTGGTCTGGCAAGCCTATGGATGAACGACGCCTATCTGGTGTAGGCTTCATGGTCAAGAACTCCATTGCCTCCAAACTCGAAAACCTCCCGACAGGCCTCTTGGACCAGATCATGTCCATGCGACTTCCCCTTCAAAACAAGCGTCGCATCACCCTCATCAGTGTCTATGCTCCAACCCTCCAGGCGGAACCAGCAGAAAAGGACAAGTTCTACACTGACCTGCGCAACCTCATTCAACACACCCCTACAGCCGACAAGGTTGTCATCCTTGGCGAGTTCAACGCTCGCGTCGGCAAAGACTCAGAAACCTGGCCAGGAATCCTGGGCAAGCATAGTGTTGGCAAGTGCAACGACAATGGACGCCTCCTGTTGGAGCTCTGCGCAGTACAGCGGCTTGTCATTACAAACAGCCTTTTTCAGCAGAGGGACAGCCTGAAGACTACCTGGACGCATCCCTGATCCAAACACTGGCACCTCCTGGACTACGTCCTGGTGCGAGAAAGAGACAAACGAGATGTGCTCCACACCAGGGTCATGCCCAGCGCGGAATCCCACACTGACCACCGGCTGGTTCGCTGCAAGATCAACCTTCACTTCAAGCCAAAGACCAGGAACAGTAAAGCCCCCACAGAGGTTCAATGTTGGAAACCTGCAGTCAGACGAAGTGAGAGGAAACTTCCAGGCAAACCTCAAAGCAAAGCTTGAGGATGCAACCCGCGTCACGGACTCGTCCCCTGAAACCCTCTGGGATCAGCTGAAGACTACCATACTGCAATCCACTGAAGAGGTACTGGGCTTCTCCTCCAGGAAAAACAAGGACTGGTTCAACGAAAACAGCCAGGAAATCCAGGAGCTACTTGCAAAGAAGCGAGCTGCCCACCAGGCTCACCTTACAAAGCCGTCCTGGCCAGAGAAGAAACAAGCCTTCCGTCGCGCATGCAGCCATCTTCAGCGCAAACTCCGGGAGATCCAAAATGAGTGGTGGACTAGCCTCGCCAAGCGAACCCAGCTCAGCGCGGACATTGGTGACTTCAGGGGTTTTTACGAGGCTCTAAAGGCTGTGTACGGCCCCTCACCCCAAGTCCAAAGCCCGCTGCGCAGCTCAGACGGCAAAGTCCTCCTCAGCGACAAGATCTCCATCCTCAACCGATGGTCAGAACACTTCCAATCTCTTTTCAGTGCCAACCGCTCAGTCCAAGATTCGCCCTGCTCCAGCTCCCTCAACAGCCCCTAAGGCTGGAGCTGGATGAGGCCCTCACCCGGGAAGAGACATATAAGGCAATTGAACAACTGAAAAGTGGCAAAGCAGCAGGTATGGATGGAATCCCCCCAGAGGTCTGGAAGGCTGGCGGCAAAACTCTGCATGTCAAACTGCATGACTTTTTCAAGCTTTGTTGGGATCAAGGAAAACTGCCTCAGGACCTTCGTGATGCCATCATCATCAACCTGTACAAAAACAAAGGCGAGAAATCAGACTGCTCAAACTACAGGGGAATCACGCTGCTCTCCATTGCAGGCAAAATCTTCGCTAGGATTCTCCTAAATAGAATAATACCTAGTGTCGCCGAGAATGTTCTCCCAGAATCTCAGTGCAGCTTTTGCGCAAACAGAGGAACTACTGACATGGTCTTTGCCCTCAGACAGCTCCAAGAAAAGTGCAGAGAACAAAACAAAGGTCTCTACATCACCTTTGTTGACCTCACCAAAGCCATCGACATCGTGAGTAGGAAAGGGCTTTGGCAAATACTAGAGCGCCTCGGATGCCCCCCAAAGTTCTTCAACGTGGTTATCCAACTGCACGAAAACCAACAAGGTCGGGTCAGATACAGCAATGAGCTCTCTGAACCCTTCTCCTTTAACAATGGTGTGAAGCAAGGCTGTGTTCTTGCACCAACCCTCTTTTCAATCTTCTTCAGCATGATGCTGAACCAAGCCATGAAAGACCTCAACAATGAAGACGCTGTTTACATCCGGTACCGCACGGATGGCAGTCTCTTCAATCTGAGGCGCCTGCAAGCTCACACCAAGACACAAGAGCAACTTGTCCGTGAACTACTCTTTGCAGACGATGCCGCTTTAGTTGCCCATTCAGAGCCAGCTCTTCAGCGCTCGACGTCCTGTTTTGCGGAAACTGCCAAAATGTTTGGCCTGGAAGTCAGCCTGAAGAAAACGGATGTCCTCCATCAGCCAGCTCCCCACCATGACTACCAGCCCCCCCACATCTCCATCGGGCACACAAAACTCAAAACGGTCAACCAGTTTACCTATCTCGGCTGCACCATTTCATCAGATGCAAGGATCGACAACGAGATAGACAACAGACTGGCCAAGGTAAATAGCGCCTTTGGAATACTGCACAAAAGAGTCTGGAAAAACAACCAACTGAAAAACCTCACAAAGATAAGCGTATACAGAGCCGTTGTCATACCCACACTCCAGTTCGACTCCGAATCATGGGTCCTCTACTGGCATCACCTACGGCTACTAGAACGCTTCCACCAGCGTTGTCTCCGCTCCATCCTCAACATTCATTGGAGCAACTTCATCCCTAACATCGAAGTACTCAAGATGGCAGAGGCCGACAGCATCGAATCCATGCTGCTGAAGATCCAACTGCGCTGGGTAGGTCACGTCTCCAGAATGGAGGACCATCGCCTTCCCAAGATCATGTTATATGGCAAGCTCTCCACTGGCCACCGTGACAGAGGTGCACCAAAGAAGAGGTACAAGGACTGCCTAAAGAAATCTCTTGGTGCCTGCCACATTGACCACCGACAGTGGGCTGATATCGCCTCAAACCGTGCATCTTGGCGCCTCACAGTTCGACGGGCAGCATGCTCCTTTAAAGAAGACCGCAGAGCCCACCTCACTGACAAAAGACAAAGGAGGAAAAACCCAACACCCAACCCCAACCAACCAATTTTCCCCTGCAACCGCTGCAACCGTGTCTGCCTGTCCTGCATCGGACTTGTCAGCCACAAACGATCCTGCAGCTGACGTGGACATTTTACCCCCTCTATAAATCTTCGTCCGCGAAGCCAAGCCAAAGAAGAAAAGGGTGAGAATCAAATAAGAGCATTAAGGGTGAAAGGGGAAAAGTTTAGGGGGAACACAAAGGGGAATTTCACTCAGAGAGTGGTGGGAGTGTGGAATGAGCTTCCAGCTGAAGAGATAGATGCGGGCTTGACTTTAACAGTTAAGGGAAATTTGGACAATTATATGGATGGGAGAGGAATGGAAGGCTATGGACTGAATGCAGGCCCGTGGGACTAGACAAGAAAAAGTGGTTCAACACACACTAGAGGGGCTGTTACTGTCCTGTAATTGTCATGAATTATAATTGTTCTATGATTCTGTGGTCCAGAAATGCAGGAATATAGTAAGCCTCGCATCATCCATAGAAGGTACTTTGAGCCTGACCCCTTCTATACCTTTACATTCTATGAACGCCATGAGACCTGCTGAGCTCCTCCAGCATTTCTGTGTTTTTACTACAATCACAGCATCTGCAGACTTTTGTGTTTCAAAGCCTGATATAACCTAATATACGATGGTGTGTTGCCTGTACCCCCCGGCTCTGGCTCTCACTCTACTCTGTCCAGAGCCACAGACAATTCAAGTAAACAGCAATTTGAGGCCAAGGTTAATTTCTCATGACACCTCAAACACGTGTGCCTCGAACATGGCAGACACCATCCTTGATCATGCCAGCATTTTGACCTTTGTGAACCGACACAACAAATGCCAACAGCATCCATGCACCATGAGCACTAAATCAAATCTTCTCTTTCTGTTGATTATCTTCCCTGAGGAGGAGAGATCTGAGATTGTATTGGAGATTGAACAGTTATAATTCTAGGACTTCCATTGAGAACACTTTTAGAGCCAGACCCTTGTGTCCCAGAAGCTGCAGAGTTGCTTTTCATTCGGTAAAAAGCTACAAAGCTCTAAAATATGTTCACCTCAACATTGATGTGCGTTGGTGAATGCTGGCTCTGTGTCTACATGCAGGAAACCATGTTTATTCACAACTGTTAGCTCACATATAGAGCCACAGAATCTGCATGCTTTCTATCACGGGAGAAAACCTGGCTTACCACAGAATAGACTACTGTTGCCAAAAGGGGGGAATTTATGACTGCCTTTTAAATTCTTGGTAGTTTCAGACTCTGGGATTTCAATAACCTGTTAGTTTAACATTGCACCCATGACTTGTGCAGAGGCCCAGTCTTTCAGTCTGAACGGTAGCTCTGTGGCCTTTTGTTTGACTCCATGTATAAAAATGAGATGAGCATTGTTCCATTGAAATTTCTCGAGACAGAGGGTGTGTCCCCTGGTCCAGGCTACCCAGTGGGAATGTCCCTGGTTCAGGTTACCCAGTAAGAGTGTCCCCTAGTCTAGTCACTGAGCAGTTCAGTCTGCTTGCACAAACCATTATCTCAAGTGTTCTGCACGGACGTCTGCACTGTCTCCCTGTGACAGCGTGGATGGTCAGATATGGCTGATTGGATCCTCCCACCCTCCTCAAGGACCATGGCGCTAGTGCCGAGGTTAAACAAGGGAGTCTTCAGGTTTCATGGAACTAGAATGAGACATCAATACTTTGGGCCTGACCCCTTCGATACCTTTACATTCTATGGATACTGTGAGACTTGCTGAGCTCTTCCAGTTTTCCGTGTTTTTACTACAATCAGCATCTGCAGACTTTCATGTTTCAAGTCAGCAGGTTACACAGCATCCATGGAAAGGAATAGGCTGTCAATGTTTCAGGCCCGAACCCTTCTAATGCTGACTTGTGTAAATATTAACATTAGCTCCCATTAAAAAGTGGAAGATTCAGTCAAGTAGTTTTTCTCAGATCCAAGGAGGTTAAAGACAGTTTGGGAAAGGGTCCTGACATGAAACATTGCCTGTCCATTTCTCCCCACAAATGCTCCCTGACCCACTCCTCACTCCCACTTTCTGTTTTTTCACTCAAGGTTGTGACATTTACGTGAGATGCTGTGTTGTGAAGGCAGCCGATATCACAATGGAGCCATCACCCTGGTTGCAACCTCTTCGAACAGAAGGTGAAGAAGCCTGAAGACCAGCACTTCTCGAATCAAACATGGTTTCTTTCCAACAGCCATCAGGCTCTTGAGCCTCCCCTTTTCACATTAATTGAGGACTCCTCTGACATGACAAAAGGACTACTGCAGGTCACTTTTTGTGAATATTTATTATTTCTCTTTTATATAGATTTATTGTCTTTTTTAAATTTAAAGTATGCATACTTTTTTTACAAGTATCTGTTCAGCTGCAGTAAGTAAGAATCTTGGTGCACATGTTCAAAGTACAATGTTACATTGTACATTAGTTACATCACTAGTTACATCTTGCAGATCAATCTCCTTTTTAAATTTGTGGAGAAAGGCCCATCATCCAAGTGATCCCAGTACAATCTCAGCTAGTCTGACGAGAGAGAGTGTTTTGTGTGTGTGTGTGTGTGTGTGTGTGTGTGTGTTTATGTGTGTGTGTGTGTTTGTGTGTGTGTGTGTGTGTGTGTGTTTGTGTGTGTCTGTGAGTGTGGTCTGTGTGTGGGGGGTGCATGAGGGGTGTGTGTAGGTGTGGGAGTGTGTGGGGATGTGTGGGTCTGTGGGGGATGTGTGAGGGTCTGTGTGTGGAAGGGTGTGTGGGTGTGTGTGTCAGTGTGTGGGGGGTGTGTGTGTAGGTGTGTGTGGGTATGTGTGGGTCAGTGAGGGTGTGTGTGTGGAAGGGTGTGTGTGTGTGGATATGTGTGTATTTAGGTGTGTGTGTGAGAATATGTGTGGGTCTATGGGGGTGTGTGTATGGAAGAGTGTGTGTGTGTGGGGGGTGTGGGTTTGTGTGTGTGTGTGGGTACGTATGTGTGGGTGTGCATGGATATGTGCGTGGGGTGTGTGAGGAGATTGTGTCTGTGTGTGTGTGTGTGTGTGTGGGTGGGAGTGTGTATGTGTGTGTGTGTGTGTGTGTGTGTGTGTGTGTGTGTGTGTGTGTGTGTAGGGGTGGGGGGGCTTAGTCACACTTCTGCACAGGTCGTCAGCCAGGTGTGATCCCGTTCTTGCTTGACAGACATGTATAACCACAGCAGGTTCTGGACAGCAGGAAGCTTGGCTTATTTCCCCTTTAGGTAAGGGATCAATTAGCCAGGTGAAATTATTACACAACCACGCAATAGTGTATGGCCAAGAATGTCAGCTGGAAGCTTTGGTGTGGCTCAGGCAAAAGGAAGAGAAGGGAAGGTATGGTGTCTGGTTCAGCAACTGATGAGTTCACAGCCATGTGCAAATAACTGTTCTGTTCCGATGATGGTCATCAGTCAATAAATTCAGGCCAGCTCTCCAGCTCGTCTCTCCTGACATTCATTTCAAAGAATGTCCAAAGTCGGGTGCTTAATGCCAGAAAGAAGCAGGGTTGGTGCCAGAATGAATGTGGGGAGGGCGGTCATTGGAATGTTAGAGGTGGGCACATTCCAACACTCGACAACTCGCCTGATGGGGTTGGGTGTGGGGGGGCGGTGTGGGAGGGGGTGCTGTCGACTAAAAATGTGTCAACGGGGGGGTGGGGGGTTGCTGTCTGATGCGTAGGACCTACCTGTGGCGATGGACATGGCTGGGTCGGGTGGAGTGTCGCTAACATGCGTCAATCTAGATGTGAGTGATACTGGATGCATGCTAGTGACGTGGCTGGGGGCGAGGCTGACAGTATGCGAAGGTCGCGAGCAGGAGTGGTGGGGGCACAGCACCTCGTTAAGGGGTCCATGCACATGAAAGCCCCCACCTTGGCGACGACCCTGGAAAGAAGGCACATTCAACAATGCAGAATCCCTCAGCGTCAGTGACAGTCTCGAGCTGGTGCGCAATTCACGACCACCGACTTGAACCCTAATTTTGCCTCAGAGGCAAAAGTGGCTCTGAATTCCAATCAACAGCATGCTGGCTTCAGCAGGCAGATGTGCCAAATTCAATAGTGTAGAGCTAACATTATAAATATGGCTCAGCAATTCAAACGTCCCAACTGTTACCAATTACCTCCACATGTGAGAGCTATTTACTCTGCATTATCCAGTCAAGTTAGGAAACACTACCACGTAACCAGACTTGTGTTTAAAGGAAACAATCATGTGCTGAGTGTGTCAATGACTTATTCACCTCCTGTTGGGGAAGGACTCACTTTGTCAAAGCCCTATCTCTGGGAATGAGTGGAGCATAGTCACTGGCTGTCGGCACTTGTGTGGTTCAGCCATGTGTGGAACTCCAGAATAACCTTCATCCTGGCAATGCAACACTTTAATTAATTTAAAATAAATTGCCTGCTATTAAAAATAAAAAAATGAAATTTGTCAAAGCCAAAACTGGATCACACTTTATGACAGCACATTTAGATTTGTTTCAGTTGTTGATAATGATGCAACGTTCAGGGTTCCTTTTATTATCATGTAATAATGAGAGAGGAAGGAACGAAAGCGAGTCATTACACAGTCACTGAGTGCCCATGGATTCGCCTCCATATTCTCAACCTCTGCAGCCTCAACAGACTCCTGTTCCATCCATTGGAAACCCATGCTCCAGATCCAAACCTCCGACACCGTCAGGAAACCTTCAGCGTCTCAGGCCCCTTCTTGCCCTTAGCATCCTCTCGAGTTTCAGCTCCGACATCAGGTTCCCACAGACTGGTGTGTGTCTTTTGACTGCAGGTCCCCAGCCGTCCACAGCAATGTTCCTTGCTCCCCACTCTCCTTGGTCAAGTACTGCTGTTACAGTAGCTCTGGCAATGCCACTTTTTTCTCCTTCCATCAATTCAAGTTCCGTCCATAATAATTTTCACCTTTTCTTCAACATAGTTAGCTATGACAGTGACAGTGACCCGGGTTAGAATCTGGCATTGTCTATAAGGAGTTTGTACATTCTCCTCATGATCAAGTGGGTTTCCATTGGGTGCTCTTGTTTCCTCCCATGTTCCAAACATGTATGAAGACAGTAGGTTAATTGGTCACTTGGGTGTATTTGTAAAGCGTGGGCTCATGGGTCGGAAGGGCTTGTTATCATGCTGTATCTTTAACAAAAAAGCCTTCGTTAATTAATTAACAAAGACAAGAATAAATATGACTTGCAGTCATCGAGATCAAATGTCTTTTGGCCCAACTTGCCCATGCTGACCCACACTAGACCCACCTGTCTGCATTTGGCCCAGATCACTTAAAACCCATCCTATCCATGGGTCCATCCAAATGTTTCTTAACAGCCTGAATACACCTGAGATTGATCAGTACTGATCACGCCTGGTCAGTACTTTGAGGGGAACACCAGGTGCTGTGGGTTTCTGTGAGGGGCGCTGGACAAAGTGGCAACTCTCTCAAAGAATTTCATGTATGTTACATTCTACATGTAGTATTACGTGTCAATTACCTGCTGCAATCACCTCCTCTGGCAGTCAGTTCCATACTCCCAGCTCTCTCTGTTGGGCTGAAGGGCTTGTTTCCACATTGTCTGATTCTTGTCTGACACAACATCATGGGCTGAAGGTTCCGTACTGTGCAGGACTGCTGTATCTCCTGATTACCCGATCTCCCACTCCCAACCCTCAGTCCAACATTTACCCATTGCCTCATTTCAACAGCAGGTCATTATAATTGCGCTTTGAATAAAAAGCTGTTGCGTTTGCTACATTAATACTCTGCCCCTCCGGCTCTAAAGGATGGAGCTATGTAAATGTAATTCTTTTTCCTCAATCACAGGAGCTCTCACTTTCAGCATCTGCAGACTGTCTGACGTGATGCGCATGATATGCACCACACAGAGAGAATTTTGTGTGGCTTTTTACTCATCAGGCTGTACATGTACAACCAAAAAAAATAGTGCTTCTCTGGACCATGGTGCGTGCACACACTCACACACACACACACACACACACACACACACACACACACACACACACACACACACACACACACACACACACACACCACTCACACACAAACACACACACTCACTCACAAACACACATTCACGCACACTCAAACACACACACTCACACACAAACACACACTCATACTCACACACGAACACACACACACTCACACTCACACTCACTCACTCAAACACACTCACTCACACTCACTCACACAAACACACACTCACACACAAACATTCATGCTCACACACACACACACATAAACACAGCTCATAATAATAATATATATACAGATATAATTTAAAATGAATATATTTTAATATTTGGAATTATTTCCTTGATTACAGGATATAAGTCATCAATCTCATAGCCTGTGGGAAGATGCTATTTCCCAGCCCTGATTGTGACGCTCCTACATCTCCTTCTGATGGTAGTGGGTCAAAGACATTGTATGATGGATGGAAAGGGTTCTCAATAACACTTGGGACCCTATTTAAGCACCACTTCCAGTGAACTCAGCTGTTTTGATGATCTTCTGTATTGATTTCCAGTCCGATGCTTTGCAACTACCATACCACAAAATGATACAGCCAGTGGGGGACTCAGCTATGTTCCTGTGAAATGTTGTCAAGATGGGAGCGATAGCCTTGCCTTCCCCATCCTCTTTAAGATGTGTAAGCACTGCTGCACCATCCTGACTAATGAGGAGGTGCTCTGGGTCTAGGATAGGTTGCCCTTTATATGCACGCAAAGGAACTTTGTGCACTCCCTGACGGAGGCAGTGATTTGTATTGGAGAATGGCAGATCTTCCTTATCCTGTCCAGTATGAGACTCAAGTTGTTGTTCTCAGATTATTTTAGAGTCTCCCAACTGCCTCTCTGTTGAACAACTCATTCATGAGTCATGAGTTTAGATCAATGACTGGAGGTATAATAACCTGGCTTATTTGTATATTTGTCAAATAAATCTGGCATCCTTGAAGAAGGCACACCAGCATCTCTACTTTCTCAGGAGCTTGAAGAGATTTGGCATATTGCCAGATACTCTATCAAACCTCTATGGGTACATTATGGACAGTATCACAGCTTGGCTTGGAAATTTGAATGTCCAGGGATGCAGAAGGTAGCAAACACAGCCAGGTCCATCACCCATCCGTTACAGATAGCCAACATCATAAAGGACCTCCATCACCCTGGTCACAACCTCTTCTTGTTGCTACCTTTATGAAGACCAGCACCTCGAGGTTCAAGAACAGTTTCTTTCCAACAGCTATTAGACAATATTTTTGAATATTTTATTTAAAATTTTTTGTCCATACATCGAGTCAGTTTCTGCATATCCATCCCAAAGGATGATGATAGCTCCTTTCAGTCAGTTTGTGGGGTTTATACCCCACTCAGAAAGGAACAACATTTGTGAGAATGGATTTAGGTGAGTAGGGGTTTGCACAGGTCCAGATCCACCCTCTTGACATCCTCTTCCAGGTCCAGTGACATGGTGAGGTCCACGATGGCTGGGGGATGTTCTGTTGCTGTGAATAGCCAGACCAAGCTTTGATGCAAGAGATACCCTTTCCACACTTTATGGCACATGTTGGCTAGACGGCCGTGGAGCCTACGAGAGGGTTTGTATACCCTTTGGCAGGTCTTGTCTTTCATCCTGCAAGGTTTCTAGCCACCCTCCGCACCAGGCAAAACCTGATGTGGGAGCCGGTTTATTCGCCGACCACCCGAACATACAACAGGTATTACTGGGTTTCATGGCACCAGTCACACTCAGACAAGTGTCAAAGCTGAAAAGGTACAAATAGAAAAAAATAAATCCATTCTATATTCCATGATGATTAAATCCCCCAATCCACCCAACCCCCTCCCACCCCAGAAACACCAAAGAAGAAAAAAGAAAAAGGAAACAAAAAGGTAAGAATGAAAAAAAGAGAAAAGAAAAGGAAGGAAAGCAGAAAGGATGTCCAAGAAAGTGCCTCTCACCACACGGATCTCCAATATATATTATATTTAATGCTTTGGAGAAAGTTAACAAAAATCCCTAGGAGTAGAAAAATGTCATCAAATTTGTACCTGAAATTTGTAAATAAAGCACCAAATTTGCAAAAATATGTTATATTTATTTCTTAAATTATAAGTAATCATCTCAAGGGGAACTCAATGATGCATCTCAGCATTCCATCAGGCCATGCCTCAAGGTGAATTAGATTTCCAAGTAATTGCTATACATTTTCTTGCCACTGCTAATGCTATCTTGATAAATTTTGTTTGGTGTTTAGATAATTTCAATTTTGCTCTTGTCCCCATTAAAAATAGTTCTGGATTTCATGGAAACATAATTCCTGTAACCTGTTCTGAAAAAAATTCTTAAATCTATCCAAAAAGGTTTTACCTTAGGACATGACCAAGTCGAAGGTTAAAAAAAAGAGAAGTACCTTCCTCCTCACCACATCTAAAACATAGATCTGATAAATATGACTTCAACCTATTTATTTTCTGCAGCGTGAAAAATTTTTATTGAACCAACCTGTACCTTTTATTTATTGTATTTGTGATACTATCCTTCCCAAGATCAATTCTAACATCTAAATCTGATTCCCATCTCTGTTTAGATTTATGAACCCCCTGTTTATGAGTTCCCATTTGAAGTAAAAGATTCATGGCAGAATCTTTTCTCTTTCAGATCAAAGTCTCCACATCACTACACTTTGCTAATAACATTGTTGGGCCTAATTTATCCCTTAAATATGTTCTTAATTGATAATAGTGGAAGAGTGTGTTATTACATGTTCCACATTTATCTTTTAATTGATCAAATGTCCTCCTTCATAACAATCTTTAATATGTATGATACCTTTATAAGACCAGATATCTAAAAATTGATTATCCATTGTAAAAGTTTTGAATCAAAGGCATTTTAGGTGATAGACCTCCCCCCCCCCCCCCCCCCTTATTCCAACTTCACCATTTATCTTGTTCTGAATATTAATTAATTATATTAATTATATCTTTTCTCACAGGATGTCAATTTCACTTCCTATTTGTATATAAAGTCCTCTGCTATTCTCTCTCCTATTTCCCTAATTCTATTTTAACCCATGCAGGTTTCTCTCCTTCCTCAAAAAAGGAAGCACGAAATCTCATTTGGGACGCTTGATAATAATTTTAAAAACTTTGAAGTTTTAAACCTCCCAATTCACATTTCCATGTAAATTTTTCTATGGAGACCATATACATTTATTTTAGCTATAGAACCACTTGCAGAAGCAATTCAGCATGATTCTGTCATTAGGGATTTAAGGTTAATCAAAAGGAATATAAAATTAATTTATTTGCTGATGATGTTTTGATATATTTGATAGAACCAGCAACTTCATTACGAAAGCTGCACTTAAACTTGGAAGAATATGGGAAAGTTTTGGGCTATAAAATAAATTGGGGTAAAAGCAAAATTATGCCTTTTGTGCAAAGGGATTACACTCAATGTCGAAGAGATGCTCAATTTAAATGGCCAATAAATAGGCTAAAATATTTAGGCATACGCATAGATAATAATTGATATAAATTTAATTATTTACCTTTACTTAAAAAGGTTGAATAAGAATTGAATAGATGGATGGCTTTGCCAATAGCATTAGTTGGCAAATATAACTGTGTTAAAATGAATATATTCCCAAGAGTACAATATCTTTTTCAAACATTGCCCATATACCTCAGAATACTTCAGAAGTTCTTTCAGGAATTAAATAAATATAGAAGAAGAACTATCAGACTTTTGAATGTCCCCATGGTGCACCAATCAAGTCCAGAGGACCCCAAAACCCAGAAGCAATAGATATACACCACGACAAAGGGTTACTTAAACAAAAGTTGCTTTTAATGATCTTTGAACATGAAAATAGAATCAAACTTTAACTTATCTCTATTGACTCACTTAACCTACTTAACCCCTTTTTAATTCAAAGTGCACATGTGTGTAATGTGTTTATGTAAGTTCAGCAAAGCTTTTTGGTTCACAGTCCAATCTCACTTCTCATTCTTCCAAGTTCACTGGTTGCAGGCAATTCTTAAACTGTGCACAGAAGTTAACACTAATAAAGTTCACCAGATTTTGGTGCCACTCTGAAGGGTTCTTGCTGGTTTTCAGAGAGAGAGTTTTTTTCTTGTTTCAGGGACACCACAGAGTTCCTTCTATTCCAAGGAAAACACCGGACAGCCAGTCTTCTCCTTTGACCAGGCCGTATTCCAAAGCTTGCCAGCTTGTCCCTCTGGAACCGATGTCTGTATCTCCTCTCTCTTTTTCACTCCGTCTAACTCTGAGAGCAAAGCCTGCTTTTTTTCTGCTCTCTGCCTGCAAAGATCACATGACCTTCCAGACAATAAATGCTCTTTCAAGACAAAGCTGCTACTGCCTGTTGTTACATTTGTTGCCTTTTCAAACAGACCATCATGAGTCTGTGAGCACACTTGCAAAAGCTCTTGCAAAAATTCTGTTTGAAATTGTTTGTGTGATCTGCTCTAACAAACCTTTCCCAATTTATCTCCCAAACACCTCTATATACTCTGTCACATATTGCAAATCACTTTTTTTCATGAGGGTTAATGCAAATATGAATTATCTATGTATATATTTATTGTCTCTTTGAATTGAATTCAATGGGTTAACTATTGTAGTTATTCCACAGCAAATAAGAGTTTTGGGCCTATATGCATTGTACAAAATATATTATAATTACAACTAGAGATCCCTCCAAAATGCAAGTTATTTAGCTCAAATCTAGCTAAATTGAAGTAGTTCTGGGGAGATAGGTGCACCACAATGAGGAGCTCCTTGATAGAAGATAGAAATATGGGTGATTCAGAGCCAGTGACTCCAGTTTGAATCTACCATTGTCTGTAAGGAGCTTGAATGTTCTCCCTCTTCCCAGGTGCTCCGACTTGCTTCCCCATTCCAAAGACGGACAGCATTAGTAGGTAAATTTGTCACACGGATGTATTTGGGCAGTGTGGGGTTATGGCTGGCAGGGCCTGTTACTGTGCTGTATCGCTAAATTAAGAACTAAAATTAAATGTGTCACATACTCATTGTTCCAAATTTAAACCATGGGGTTTCAGCTAGGAAGGCAAAGATTTCTTCACGGTTCCGGGTGCCTCTCAAACACTTAGTGTCCTAAACTACTCAGACCCCAGGCCCAATTCTCACTCAGGAATGGGTCATCTGAATTCAGTAATGGCCACAGTCGAGGAAATGCTATGCTCTCTGGCCTCTTTGTTAACTGGGAGAAAGCAATGCTCTGGGTGGCTGCTCCATACCTCTGTCGCAGATCCAGCACAAAAAAGGTCAAAAGAACTCAAGAAATTACTTCAGGGGAAAATGCTTGGGCAGGACAATATTGAGCCAGGGTGTGATACTTCCTGTAGTCAATGACCAGGTCAGATTAAAAAAATGTTCATCAAACATCTGCTGTAAATGGGGAATCAATTGGAGTCTTATTTCCGGAGAACAGATGAAAAGCTAGAGAAAGTGGATTAAAACTCTTCTACACCTGCTGACCACAAATGTCCCAGCACTTGCTGTCTGCTACTTGTGCCAGCTTGCGAGAGTGAGGAAGGCCACGTGATTGACAATGGTAGACATCCAGTTGCGTGCTGGAGGTGAAGAATCTGGTGACTTTTGATCAAGCAGGCAGTGTATTGAAAGGAGCTCCATTGCCTTGCATCCCTAGGCAAAACATGGATGTCCTGGGGAAGGTTATCGAGCTGTTTTCCTTCCTCCTATACAACACATTCTGGGTTCTTCTATCTGAGAATTCATGCACTCCATTTGTCAGTGGTGTTTGTGATCCCTGATGGAAGCTCCACGGCAGTTTATGCTCCTCTGTTTATCTGGAAGCAGACCTTCAAAATTCATTTTCCAGCTGTCGACATTCATGAGGATCCATCTGGGACAGCGGGAACAAAGGGGCAAGAATGTACAGCAGTGCAAATCTCATTCATATTCAATGCTTTCTGCAAATGGACTCCTTGTGCTGCCTGGTTAGGTCCATTGCATTCTCAGTCACGATCATAATTGGATGGTGTTCCAGGTTTTAACACAGGGTCTAAATGATAATTTGACAGCAGCACCACTGATGCACACGGAGCTAAATAACCCCTAAATTGAATGGCCTGATAAATTATTCATACCAGTCAATCACGAATTCCACTCTGTATTCTTGTAATCCTATTTTACATGGCTTCATGTAGTGACTCCTTCGTGTCATTAGATAAAAATGCAATATCCCTCAGAGTATTGCCTTTAATATCTTTGACAGGACAAGCTGCAGAAGCACCACTTCTGATCAGCAATTCCAGTGGTGGGTCAAGTCATAGCCCATTACTAGTTATGCACTGCCATCTGACCCAGCAAAGTTGAAGCAAGCCACTGTGCAAGGACATTGGATAAAGGCAATGTAATCCTTTGTCCAGACCTGGAGGAGGTTAACGTCAGCCTGGGAGAATCTCTTCTGCATCATGCATTCACTAATTATCTTTGTGATTTAGACTCCTTTTGCATCTTTGCAACTCCAGGCAGGGTGAAAAGGATATGATACCCAAGAACACTGAAGAATTTTCAATGCAACATCACATACCACATCATCCAGAACATGACCATGAACAGGCAATAAAGGGTGGTTATGGAGAGGATGTACACACTAAGTAGTGCAGTAAATTAGAACCAGATAACTATAGAATAGCAGAACATTACAGCCCAGAAACAGGGCCTTCTGCCCATCTAGTCTGTGCCAAACTATTATTCCATCCAGTCCCATTGCCCACACCTGGATCATAGCCCTCCACATCCTTCCCAACCAAGTACTTATCCAAATATTTCTTAAATGTAATAATTACTTCATCATTCTCTGCATGAAGTTCCCCCTAATGTTCCCTGTAAACGTTTCCCCTTTCAACCTTAACTCATGGAACAAGCCTGCTTGCATTTAATCTATCTATACCCCTGTACTGATATGTTTTTCTCTACTGTATAGCCACTACCGGTTGCTGTACATATGAGGCTGTCCCACCCACTAATTACTCATTTCTTTAATCTCCTCCCCTTTTGCCCTGGCCATAAAGTTCAAGCGATCTCCCCCTCTTTCCGACGGTCCTGTACATGGATCTGGGCCAGCCAAAGACTTGTGTGTATTAAAGCCTATCGTTCCTTCAGTCCATGACTGTGGTTATTGATAGAGTCTATCAACCCCCTCATAGTTTTGTACATGCTTATCAAATCTCCCATCATTCTCTGATGTTCCATGGAATAAAGTACAAACCTGTTCAAACTTTTCCTGTAACTTAACTCCTTAAGGCCCGGCAGCATCCTTGGAAATCTCCTATGTACTTTTTCATTCTTATTGATACCTTTCCAGTCGTTAGGTGACCCCAAAATGCACACAATACTCCAAATTTTGCTTTCACCTAATATCCCAACTCCTATGCTCAATACTTTGATTTATGAAGGCCAATGTGCCAGAACCCCATCTAACTGTGACGCTACTTTCAGGGAATTATGTAATTTTGTTCATGGATCCCTCCGTTCTATTATACTCCTCAGTGCCCTCCTGTTTATTGTGAATATCCTACCTTGTCAGTCCACCCAAACTGCAGCACCTCACATTTGTCCATGTTAAATTCTATCGGGTATTTTGCAGCTACATCATCTGAAGAAATTAAATGGGTGGGAGAGGGTCTCATGGGGCAGTGGGGATCTCAGAGGTGAGCTGAGATGGACCACCCTCCCAGAACCTCTGGTTGAGCAATCACATACTGGGTCGCACTACTCCTGTGGGTGAGGGCCTGAAAGTGACCTGAGCATCAAACGTTTCACTCAGAAAGTAGTCTACTGGCATGTGTGGAATGAGCTGCCAGAGGAAGCAGTAGAGGAGTGCTTCTCAACATTTTTCTTCCCACTTGCATACCACCTTAAGTATTCCCTATGCCATAAGGGCTCTGTAATTAGTAAGGGATTGTTTAAGGTGGTATGTGGGAGGAAAGAAAAAGTTTGAAAACCACTGCTTTAATTGTCTCTAATTGACTCATTATGTGCATGGTTTCAGAACTCCAAAGGAAATGGCCCAATGACAATTTTTCTCAAGCAAAATATTTCAGTAACATCCTCCTACTCTCCAAGGAATAAAGCCCCATCCCTCAGCCTCTCCGTAGAGGTCAGGTCCCCAGTCATGGCAACATTCTTGTCAATCTTCTCTGCACCCTCTCCACCTTGACCACATCTCTCCTACAGCACAGTTCTGAGCACAATACACCAAATGGGCCCTCATCAATGGCAGATGTGCCTTGTGGGTTAATTGGCTGCTATGAATTATTCCCTGGTGTACGTAAGTTGCGAAAGAACTAAAGAAAAGTTGACGGGCATGTGGGAGAGGGGTGGAGGGGCACAGGGAAAGAGATTCCCTGGCTTGCTCAGCTGCAGGCCAGTGAAACTGGATGGTCTGTATGGCCTCTCTCTGGGCAGTACGTCACTGATAGGGTTGGTGAGAATAAGGTCAAGTAGGTCTGACCCCACTGTTAGTGCTCGCACTATGTGAGCTACCCTGATGCTGAGCAGGTACCGGGCATAGAGTATGTTAATCAGGGGCCAGCACATGCCTTCCAGGATGGCCATTGCTGGTTCGAAATCCACGCAGTCTTGGATAGTCTGGAAAGCGCACGGGCACAGCTTGGTGCGTAGTTCTGTGAGTTTTTGTTTTGGTTTGTATTGATGAGCTCAGCCTGTGTGTGAATGATCTCCTCGATCACATGTTGGAGCATCCAGCTGTTAAGGGTCAATATCCAGCCTCGTGATGGTAAGAAACTTTTCCATTGTCCTTTAATTTTAAGCAAATTAAATTGTGAGCACTGCTGTGTGAATAATTCTGATGCAAAGTTCACAGATTGTACAACAGGCTTTAATTAGCTTAAACTTTGGCACAACAGGTCTCAATATACTCCTGGCTCCAAAGGGGCTGGCTCGAGTGATTGACAGCCAGTAGGTGGTACCTGCAGGTACAGTGGCTGCCCCTGCAGTAGGCCCGTAGGAATACGGTCAAAGTACTGGTTGTATCACCCACACTTCCTGATTCGGGTCTCTCACCTTCAGAGCCAGCTCAGACAGTTGTGGTGCTCCCTCAGAGGACATGTTACTTCATTACATGTTACATGTTACTTCACTACTCTCAGGTATTTGTCTGCAAGAAGCCGCAGAGAGTTGTGATCACAGCTCAGATCATTACACAAAACACAAAATTCCAGATTCAAGTGTAGTTTATTTCCTCTTGCTCGCAGATGCTTCAATGGACCTTAAACTGGCAAAAGATGCTGCCCTGTGCCCTTTAACTGTACTTTTATCTGTACCTGCACTTTGCCTTTGTAACACTCTCCCTGCACTCTGACACCATAATACCGTTCCCCACACTTTGGCTTTATTACCATCTGCTCTATTTAGGTGTGGGTTAACCAACCTGGATAGCACACAAAATAAAGCTTTCCACTCTATCTCGATACATGTGTCTGTAAACATTTCAAATGCCTTCTTAACCACCCTGTCAACATGGGAATCCACCTTCAAGGAACGCTGCACCATAACTCCAAGATCTCTTTGTTCTTGTGCATTCCCCATTGTCCTCCCCTTTAGTACATATGTTCTTGATCATGTACGACCTGGTGCCATGGTCACCAAAAACGGGATATGTTCAAGTTTATTATCATCCAACTGTACAAATACAAACTGACAAAACAGTGTTTCAGACACCTCCAAACACAATGCACATTACAAAATAATCACATATGTGATTATACATAAAGATGTATAGTAAAATCCTCGATATCCAGCATCTATGGGGATTGCAAATGCGAATTTTCCAGTTGCCTGAGACTCACTATCACAAGGCCCATCTAAAGCACCTGCATTAAGAATAAACAGTTTAAAAGACAAAAGAGAGTGCAAAATAAACTCCAGAGGGTTGTTAACTTGCTCTGTGACATCACAGGCACCAGACTCCACTCCATCGAGGATATCTACATGTGGCAGTGCCTTAAAAAAGCAGCCTCTATCCCCTGCACCCAGGCCAGGCCCTCTTCACTCTGCTACCATCGGGGAAAAGGTACAGGAGCCAAAAGACGAGCTCTCAGTGGTACAAGGACGGCTTCTTCCCCGCTGCCCTCAGATTCCTGAACAAAGACTATTATTGCTAATATTATTTTATTTTTTATAGTAATGTCGTAAGAGTGGTTTATAATATGAACGTTTGCACTGAATTTCACAACAATAAATTCTGATTCTGATTCTGAAAATGTCAAGTAATTTGAAGAAAAAAATCATCAGTAGGATAGTCCTTAATTATGTAAAGTTCACTTTAATCAGATAATTCCTGTAACTTACAAAATTTAAATTTAAATTTGAACCTTGGTCTCTGGCACTCTAACAGAGCTGTGCTAACCGCTACACTAATTAATCCCTCCTTCCCCAACTGTACAGATAAAGCCTTACTAATATACTTAATAATATACCAATAAAGATTCTTACTGAGCAGGGTTTGGGAGACACTCTGGGAGAGTTGCCCCAGTGGGAAGCAGCTACTACAGGTGGGGCAGTACTGAGGTGCTCCTCTGGCTGAATGTTTGCTCCATTCTTCACCAAAGGTCTGTGTGTTGCTTCAGAGATCATTGACTTTTACAATTTGAAACTTTCATATGAATTTTTATTAATTCTTATATATTTAAATAATTTTAAATTTATTTATTTCCCCAATAATTTTGCCATTTGGTTGGGCTGCCGGTTGCTTGAGTTCTGGATACTGAGGATTTTACTGTAATATGAACTAATGGGATGTAAATATTTTGTCATAATTTACTTAATTTAATTAACGAGCTAATGATGAGGACTCCCAGGTCCTGCTATTGGACCCTCTGGGAGTGTCAAGAACAAGAGGGTCCAGGAAGGAAGGAAGGAGATTGAAAGGGAATTTAAGGGGAAAGTTTTACATTCGTGGAGAGTGGTGGCAACCTCTCATTGCTGCAGTCAAAGCTTCCCACCTGCTTCAAAAAGGCATCAATCATCCTGGTGCCCAAGAAGAGCGGGGTGAGTGGCCTCTCTTTTTTAAAAAAAATTATATAAGATTTTCAAATTACATAGAAATAATACATAAAAATAAAAACAAAATAAACTAAAACACTATAACCCCACTCCCCCCTCCCTCCCACCCTCAGCAAGCCCCGCAAGGGGAGCAAAAAAAAAAGATATATCAAATAATTATAAACTTAAAAACTTAAACTATACAGTATTTTAAGATTTTTCTAAACCCATACATTCCAAATAAGGTGACCACATCTGAACCAAAAAAGAATAATGATCATGCAAATTATATTTTATTTTTTCCATATAAATTCAAAATCTCAATTCCTTATGCCAACGAGCTATATTAACTTCTACATTATCTTTCCAAGTAATCGCAATACATTTCTGTGCTACTGCCATTGCTAAACGAACAAAAGCTATCTGAAACGTATCCAACTCCAAACCAGTCAACAATACAGTATAACCCAACAAAAAAATTTCTGGGTCTAATGGGAACAGAATTCCATACCTTTAAATACCTATTGTTCATCGAAAAAGGAATAACCCTATTTCGATATAATGGAGTTTGAATTGATAACTTACCCCTCGTACCTATAACAAAATTCATTTTAGTTCAAATCCCTAATAAATGTTTTAAGACAGGCATGTTATATCCCTGTAATAAACAAGAAATTCCACTTAAATATAAACTGATGGACCTGAGACTCAGAAATACAAGTTAATTCCACTTTAGCCCAACTAGAAGGTTGTGCAAAGTCCAGCATCCTATTAACAGATTTTAATTGTGCAGCTTCATAATAGTTTTGAAAATTAGGAAATTGAAGTCCTCCTAAAGCATATTTCCATGTTAATTTCTGTAATACTACTCTTACTAACTTTCCCTTCCATAAAAATTTCCGCACCGCTGTATTCAAATCATGGAAAAAATACTTTTGGAAGTAAACATGGAATCAATTGAAAAAGATATTGAATATGTGGAAAGATATTCATTTTAATACAATTTACCCGACCTATTAATGTTAACAAAGATCTTTCCACTTATCAAATCCATCTTAATCTTTTTCAATAATGGTACATAATTTAATTTATATAAAGATTGATAATTTGCATAAACAATTACTCCTAAATATTTAATTTTATTAGACCATCATAGTTTTGTAATCTGTTTACACTCACTATAATTCCCATCTGAAATTGGTAATATTTCACTTTTGTCCTAATTTACTTTATACCCAGATAATACTCCAAATTGCTCCAAACATTTTTGTAAATGCTTCAAAGATTGTTATAGATGTTTTAAATATATCAATACATCATCAGCAAATAAGTTAATCTTATATTCATCATCTGCAATTTTTATCCCTTTAATATTATCATTTTGTCTAATTGCTTGGGCTAACGGTTCTATGACCAATGCAAATAAGGCTGGTGACAATGGACAGCCTTGACGTGTTGATCGTGTTAAATTGAATGACAAAGAAGTTTGGCCATTCATCACTAACCTGGCAAATGGATTTTTATATAATGCCTTAACCCAACCAGTAAAAAATGGCTCAGAATTAAATTTTTCTAACACTTTAAATAAAAAAATTCCACTCAACCCGATCAAATGCTTTTTCCACATCAAGTGCGACAACCGTTGGTTGGTTGGGTTGCTGCCTCGATGCATTGATCAATGTAATCAATCTAAGGATACCAGAAGCATAGCTATTCTTAATAAAACCTGCTTGATCAACATGCACTAACTGAGGTAAATATTTTGCAAGTCTATTTGCCAATATTTTAGCTATTATTTTATAATCTATGCTTAATATGAAGCCATATTCAATGGGTCTCTGTCTTTCTTTGGAATTACTGTAATTATTGCACTCGAACAAGATTCTGTCATTTGTTGAAGCACATCCATAAATATAGGGGACAAATCTTCATAAAACACCTTATAAAACTCTACTGTAAATTCATTGTCACCTGGAAACTTCCCACTTGGCATCTCCTATATAGCCTCTTTAATCTCAAAGTCTGTAAATGGAGATTCCAATTCTTTCACATCATCTTCTCCTAACCCTGGCAGATCTGAATAACTAATGATTTGGCCCCATAAATATGTTTTTAAGGCATCCCATAAAATGAAATTACTCTGTATTGAATTAATATTTGTGCTCAAAAAAGAAGCAATTTGCTCCTTCAATAACATTACATTAAATCTCCACCAATAGGTTGATTGCATAACCTCAGAACCAGCACAAGATATAAATAACATAGAATGATCGGAAACAATCCTGCTCTGATATTCAGCCTGAACAATTTGAGCTTGAAGATGTGCTGATACCAAAAACAAATCTATTCTAGAAAATGAATCATGCCAAGGTGAATAAAAAGAAAAAAATCTTTTTATGTTGGATTTAATTTTCTCCAAGTTCAACCAAATTTAAATCTTTCATCAAAGACCCCATTTGTACAGCCATCTTAGATTTCTTTATACTTTTTGGAGATTTATCCAATAACAGATCCAAAACACAATTAAAATCCCCTCCAATTAAAATGTTTTCAGTAGCCTGGTTTAATGTCTAAAAAGCTTGCCATCTGCATTAGGCGCATAGACATTCAACAACGTCCATGATTCTGCAAAAATCTTACAGTTCACCATTAAAACCCTACCTGCAGTTTCAATAAATGATTCCAGTTCAAACGGTATTTCTTATAAGCCAAAATCACCACTCCTTGTGCCTTAGAAATAAAGGAAGAAGCAACTACATATCCTACCCAATCTCTCTTCAACTTTAAATGTTCTTTTTAAGTTAAATGTGTTTGTTGCAAAAAAGCAAATCAACCTTCATCTTTTTAATGTTAACCAACACACGTTTACGCTTAATCGGATTGTTCAATCCCTGTACATTAAAGGTCACAAAATTAAAATTAGACTTTTTTTTAACTAAAAGAAACACAATTCACACTTATGTAACAAAAAAAGCTCCCCTTGCTTAAACAAAAAAAAAACTTTCCTTAAATAAAATGAAAAAAATACCCTACAAAAAATACCACACACAAAATAAATTTCTCCAAAATGACACCAATGTGGTAACTCCCCAATTAACTGGGTGTGGAAAAGCCCACTAGTGGCAGATGACTTTTGAAAGTTTTAGAATCATCCACCCGCCCCCCCGCCCACCCAGCTGAACTACTCAACAATTATTCATCTCAGTCATATTCATCCCAATGATTCCAGTCCTAAAGATTGTTCCAGATTTTCAATATCAAGCAGACTCTGTGTCAATTCTCCCTTCTTTCCATTCCCATTCCCATTCCTCTTATCAGATGCCCTCCTCTTAGGTGACAATGGTTGATCAGCTCCTCGCACGTCTGGCAAAGAATTAGCAAAAATTAATGCATCATGATCTTTCTCAAAAAATTGAGATTGAAAGTTCCCATAGAAAACTTTCAATACAGCAGGATATCGAAAGGCAAACTTATACCCCTTTCTCCACACCACCCCTTTTGCTGAATTAAATTCCTTGCACCTCTTAATAATCTCCTGACTCAGGTCAGCATAAAAAAACACTTTACTGCCCTGAACCATCATTGGCATTTGATTTTGTCGAGCCTTCTGAACAGCAATTCGTAGAATCTTCTCTCTATCCTGGAATTTCAAACACTGCTTGAGGTGGCTGACCTGGATAAGGTTTCCTCCTCAATGCCCTATGCTCTCTGTCCAATTCCAAGCCATCCGGAAAAAATTCAACCCCCAATACATCTAGAATCCATTTTTTGAAAAACTTCACTGGGTCTGAACCCTCAATATCCTCCGGAAGTCCTACTATTTTCAGATTATTCTGTCGACCTTGATTTTCCAAAGAATCAATCTCCTTCAGCAACTCCTTCTTCTGAATCTCCCATCCTACAAATGAATCTTCCACTTTTTCTATTTTTTCTCTATTCTGTTCCACTTGATCTTTACAATCATGAAATGCCTCTTCAATTTTTTAAAAGTTATCTTGCACTGTATCCACTACTTTCAAACAACAGTCATATCCTTCTTTACAGAGGATACCTCTTCCACAGATATTGTTCAATTTAACTTTCATGTCCATAAATAGTTGGTTCAGCTGTGAAGACATCTGTATTGTCATATTATCCATTTGCTGAGCAATCCCTTTAAAAATAGTGAAAACAGCTTCAAATCCAGGTTGCCCCATCCCTCCTTGAGGCCCACCTTCTTTAGTTGTAATACTTGAAGTAAAATGTTCATATCTCCTTTCCAGCAAGGCAATGCTTCTCTCCTCTTCTTCACCTGCACTTGTTGCTGGTCGGGACGCGCAACTGCGGGTTTGAACCCCTTCCAACACTGGGCCAACTTCTTCAGCCCGTTGTTGGTCGGGTCCCCTCCCAGCCCAAACCCTCTCCAGCAAATCATGGATATGCGCCGCACTGCGCATGCCCAGCAGCACTATCGACCACACAGGCGCGTCTTCTGATGCACTTCTGCGTGTCTCAGGGCCACCGGGCACAGTAGCAGGATCGTGCGTCAGAAGACACTGCTCAGCCGACTCACCCGCACGCCTGGCATCCCAGGCGCGCGTACCAGAGTCGGCCGAGTGAGAAACAATGCCAGCATCATACTTATCTGACCAGGAATTCACTGTGCCTTGGGAGCTAAATCTGTCAACTCCGTGGCTTCAGTCTAGTGAGTAGACCTCAATTCTTCAGCACACTTGTAAGCTAATTTCTTTTGTAATTGAGGATTTGGTTTCTTCACAGTAGTAGTCATTATCTTTCTTCAGTCTTCAGACACCTCTAGAAACTTTTTTTAACACTTTCAAAACTTTTTAATTCGGGCTTTAATTAGTTAAATTAGGGAGAGGTGGAATTGCACGTCTTCTTCCTACACCATTTCGCCACGCCCCCTCCCCCCCCACTCCCGTGAGGTGCCTCTCTGACTATCGTCTAGTAGTGTTCACATCTACTGAGATGGTATGTTTTGAGAGGCCAGAATTAATTCATACTCACATAATGAACTGGACCCACTGCAATTTACCTACCGCCACAATCACTCCACAGCAGATGCAATATCACTGACTCCCCACTCAGCTCTGAATTGCCTCGAATACAGCAACATGTACATCAGGCTACTCTTCATTGACTGCAGCTCACCTTTCAACACTTTCAACAAGCTTCAAACCCTGGGCCTTTGCATCCCGCCCTCTGTAACTGGATCCTTGACTTCCTCGTCGGATGACCACAGTCGGTACGAATTCTCCTTCTCTTTTTTTTTAAACTTTATTTAAAATTTTATGACATGAATAAAATAAAAATTACATTTAAAGAAATAATAAAAGATAATAAAAATTAGAATACTACATCATTAAACTACACAAATTAACCCCCCCAATAATTATAACACAACATTAATCATCTAATTTAAAATTAGTCCAACCCTCCCCCCCAAAATAGAGTGAAGAATTAATTAACAATGTTGTAAATAAAATAGAAAAAAACCCACTTACAAAAAAAGGATAAAACTTAACAAAAAAAATTACTAACAACAAAAAAATATCAATACTAAAATAATAACCTTAAACATATATTTAAATCAAACATAATACATGTATTTAACAAATGAAATCCACTTTAAAACTAAGTTCAAATATTAAAATCAAATATCAACCACATATCTGTTTTTCAAAAAATCATAATTAATAATACATAAAGACAGAATTTCCATTAATACCAAGTTTCCTTTATAATTCATCGAGAGAACAAAAACATTCCTTAGAAAAACAATCAGATAAACTTTTTATTCCCTTCCCCTCCCCTTATATAAAAAAAGAAAAAAGAAAAAAAAAGTTCAAACTCTTATAAAATTCTCCATATTCTTCATTTATAACATCTTCAAAATTCTCTATCGAAATTAACTTAATTTTATTAAACTCTTCTCCCTCACTGTATTTGTACTTAATTTTCTTCTTTTTCTTCTTATCACCTTTCCCCTCATCTTCCTCTTCATCTAATTCAACATCCTCAATTTTTGACTTATTATCTTCTGTGACATCATCCTCTTAAAAAAGAAAGAAAAAAGAGAAAACCCCCCCCCAAAAAAAGAGAAAAAGAAGGAGAGAAAAAAAACCTCCTAATTCCCTCTCAATTACAATCAGAAAACGAAAAGAGTTAAAAAAAAATATTTATTTTTAAAAAATAATTAAAAAAAACCTTCACTTCTTAACCCAAAAATTAAAAAGAAAAAAAACAGGTCGGAGGTCACAACTACCTCCTCCTGTTTAAACCGCCCAAAGCGGTAACTCCCCCAAAATATTGGGTGTGAGATAACTCACAGGTAGCTGATGACTTCTGGAAACTAGTGCCCACCCAGTTCCCTCTCCCAACTCCCATTTCATTAAACTATCATCATTATTTAAACTATTTAAACTCTTCTCAAAAAAAAAGATAACGCTGAATTCTCCTTCTCAAGGACAATCAAGGATGTATGCTTAACCCACAGCACTTCTTGCTATACACCCATGACTGTGTGGCTAGGCACAATTCAAAAGCCATCTGCAAATTTGCCGATAACACCACGGTTGTCGGCAGATTCACAAACGACAATGAAGATGAGTGCAGGAGGGAGATAAATCAGCTCATTGAGTGTTGCCACAATAACAACCTTGAACTTAATGTTAAGGAGCTGATCATGGACTTCAGGAAGGAAAAATCAGGAGAACACGGTCCAGTCCTCATTGAGGGGACAGGAGTGCAAAGGGTTAAGAGCACCTGTACTTTGACAGTATTGTTTATACTGTATGTAGAGTATGACCTGGCTCTCCTCCTTGATCCTCCCTCTCAGAAATCCTCATAAAGGCTGTAACCCCCAACTCCTCCCTCAGAACCTGCCTTAGAATCGGACCAGCAACATGTGAGATGTGTTGATGTCTTAAGTCGATTAAAGCCTATTAATCACAAGTCTAATGTGATTGATCGATAGCGCTACAGACAGGCACTTGCTCAGGCAGGAAATAGATATGAACCTGGTACAGGCAAATGGGATGGTCAGTAGGAACATTAAGTTCAAGTTTATTATCATCCAATTGTACAACACAAGCTGACAAAACAGCATTTTCCAGTTGGTGCAAAAACATGCAGACACACATCCAGATGTAACGCACATACAGACAAATGATATATCGCAGAACATATTTTAATATATATATATATATATATATATATATATATAATAAACAAATAAACAGATAGATAAATAAATATATCAATGAATTTTTATTGTTTAATGAATTGAAGGGTCTTGGAAGGTTTGTATGGCAGTTCATTTCAGTCGTTCTCACTGACCGTGGGAAGAAGCTGTTCCTCAGTCTGGTGGTGCTGGCTCTGATACTCCTGGATCTCTTTCCCGTAGTGAGTAGCTGAAGGATGGAGTAGGGGTCCTCAACTATTTTGCGATCCCTCTTCAGACAACGATCCCAGTAGATCACGTTGATGAGGGGGAGGGAGACCCCAGTGGACCTCTCTGCCACTCTATGCTCCTGTGGATTGATGGACCAAAGGGTCTGTGTATGTTCTGCACTGGTTGTGATGGAGGAGACTGCATATTGACCATGAGAGTTGAGTCTGTGAGAAAGCTAGAGGGAGTCAGCAGGTCAGAGGTTGGAGAGGGATGGAGAGTCAACGTTTGGGGTCAGTCTTCATTGCCATCTTGCCCCTCCGTCAGTCCCATCCCACCATCATCCAGGACAGCTCCATTGCTCTCCACCTTGCTGGAATGTTCTAATACCCCTGCTCCCATCCTTCACCTTCCCAATGGATGTGATTTCTGTACACATCTATTCCCAACAGGCTCCTCCACTCTTTTCCTGAACCCAGAGCCATTCAGTTAATACTCTCGGTGGAACTTATTCATATCCTGAACAACTCCTCTTTTGCAAAGACTCTCTATCAAATGCCACAGCCCCAAATGTTGGCTGATCATCTCTTTCCATGGACACTGCCTGACCTGTTGAGTCTCTCCAGCTTCTCTTTGTTCACTCAAGATTCCAGCATCTGGAGTCCTTATGTTTCCTCTGTACATCAGGCTGTTGCTTGATTGATCTATGGCGCAGCTCTGACAATTTAGACACCAGATGTTTGCACAAAAGTCTTTGTGATCCAACAAGGCCAAGGATAACAGCAAGCATTGGAAACCCGCCCGCTGAGATCAGATAACCACCAGATCTTGGATAGTTTTCAATTGGACTTTTTAAAGTTGCCAAAGTTTCAGATAGTTTTCCCAATCTCACAATTTCTGGTAATGTTTATCTTCACACAGGCTGGAACTTGAGAAGATACCATGAAGTATTCCCAAGAACTTTCATGTAGTTAGGTAATAATACAGAAATGACTCCACACCTGCCTGCACCATCAAAACCCCACTTATTTTGCTTTCATTCACTCTACCTGTGAATATATGTAATTTGATTTACACCATCATGGAATTAAGGAGTCACAGAGTTGTACTGCGCTGAGACAGGCCAAAACACCTCATGCGGATCTAAATGCCCCACCCAGTCCAGTCCCACTTGCCTGTGTTTGGCCCATATCCTCTCAACCTATCCTATCCATCCAATGTTCTTCCCAAACATTGCAACAGCACATGCCTCAACGACTTCCTCTAGCAGGCTATACACCCACCACCCTCTGAGTAAAAATGTTACTCCTCAGGTTCCTATTAAACTTCTTGCCCCTCAGCTTCTGATTAGTGTTTCCTCTGCTCTGGGCAGAAAAGTCCTTGCCTTCACCTGACCATTCCTCTCATGATTGTATACACCTCTCATCCTCCTGCGCTCCAAGGCATAAAGCCCTCGCCTGCTCAGGCCCCCACATCCTGGCTATATCCTCGTAAATCCATCCTCTCCAACTTGACAACATCTTTCCTGCGGTACAGTAACCAAAACTGAACATAATACTCCAAATGGGATCTCACCAATGCCTGGTACAACTTCAGCATGAGCTCCCAATTTCTCTGTGGAATACTCTGACAGATGGAGGCCAGCGCGTTGAAAGTCTTTTTGACCACCCCATCTACCCATGACACCATGTTCAAGGTACAATGTACCTTCACTTCCAGATCCCTCTGCCCTACCACACTTTGGTAGATTTTTACAAAGTACCTATTTAATTGCAGAAAGTAAGAATTTCAGCGCATATGTACATTGTTCTTATGTGTACGGCATGTCACTATCACCAGCAAACAACACAATGTGAAATCAAGATTTGTTGTGACTCTCATGTGAGAAAGCAAACTGGCTCAACAATTGTGAGGGGTTATTCTTTGGAAGACCGTTAAACACTTGTAATTTTCATGCTGATGGATCCACTTTCTGAACAGCAAGTGCAGGCACACTATCCTTTATCCGAAACCCTTGGAGAACAGTGTGTTCTGAATTTCGGATTTTTCCGGATTTCAGAACAAAAGCCAGCTGCCCCAGATTTAAGCCCACCCGAATTGTGCTGCTGTATCCACCCCCTTCCAGTTGTGTGGGCGTCTCTCTCTTTCCTTCCCCCCCACCCATCCGAGTCAAGCTGCTGTCTCTCTCCCTCCTCGCCCACCTGAGTCGCTCTGCCATCTCTCCACCCCCCCCACCCAAGCTAGTCACGCTGCTGTCTCTCTCTTTCCCTCACCCTCCATGGTAGCGGCACCAGGAAAAAATGCTGGTTTTTGGAGCTTTCTGGATTTTAGATGTGTGGATAAAGGATTGTGTACCTGTACTGAATGACAAGCATATAAAATCATTTGATCTTTCTAAATGATTGGCAGATGAAAATTCAAATCCATTTTATTAAGATCAAATTGGAGAATACTCTTGACATCGATCAAAATTTAGATATATACCTAATTTGAAAAATAGACATTTTCACTAAATCAACCCACTGTTGAATCATAAATTTCGGGTTTCAATTCAAAGTTCAGATTTTTTTGCCAGACGTCACATTCAACCCTGAGATTCTTTTTTCCTGTGGACGAGACAGAATCACCACACATTGGTAGTGTAAAAAAACTACTCAAAAAGTATACAAAGGAGAGAAATGTAAATAAGAAGACAGTGCAAAAACAAACTGTGCATTCGAGAAAATAAATACTCAATAATAAATAAATAGCAACGTTAAGAGTCCTTAAATGAGTCCCTGATTGAGTTTGTTGTTGAGGAGTCTGATGGTGGAGGGGGAGCAGCTGTTCCTGAACCTGGTTTTGCCTGTGATGTCCTGGGATGTGTCCAATATATATTGCAGGGCTTTCTGCTCAGAGATATTGGTGGCCCTTATACCAGGCCACAATGCAGTCAGTCAGCAGACTTTCCACTACATATCTGCAGAAATTTGCCAAGGTATTCAATGTCATAAGAGTCCTCCACAAATTGTGACATTCATGTGTTGAATCCAGGAAAGGTCCTCTGAGAGAGTAACTTCCAGGAATTTAAATTTGTTCACCCTCACCACCTCTGATTCCACAATGATCAATGCATTTGTTACGAGCCCACAGGACCCCAAAACCCAACAGCAATTGACATTCACTAAGACAAGTAGTTACTTAAACAAAAGTTGTTAATTATCTTTAAACATGAAAATAGAATCAAACTTTAACATCTCTATTAACTTAACTAACCTCACTTAACCCTCTTATAATTCTAAGTGCACATGTATGTAATGTGTGCATACATTTTTTTTGAACATACAAATTCCTTGCGTTTATTCAAGGATATTTGTGTACATTTTGGTTTGACTGTATAGAAATTACAGCACTTTTTAAACATTTCAGGGCACCATAACATTTGGGACATAGCAATGGTATGTGTATTTTTTTAAAATTTTTTCACACTATGAACCATATCAATCAAAATACACACAAACATTTCCCTCTTGAATATACACAGTGTCATTTTCTCCCCTTTTCCCCCCTCCCTTCCCTCTCTCCCTCCCAACCCCCTCCAAACCCATTAAACGTTCAACATATATAATACAATAAACCCATTAAACAATGTCATCACACAATGAAAATAAGCAAGAAAATTGTGTCATCTACTTTTACACACTGGATCAGTTCATTTCGTCTTCTTCTCATTCTATAATTTTAGAGGGTGGAGGTCCATGGTAGGCCCTCTCTGCTGTGTTCCATGTACGGTTCCCAAATTTGTTCAAATAATGTGACTTTATTTTTTTAATTATATGTTTTTTTTTTCAAATGAAGTACATTTATTCATTTCCATGTACCATTGCTGTACTCTCAGGCTCTCTTCTGATTTCCAAGTTGACATTATACATATTTTTGCTACTGCTAAGGCTATCATAATAAATCTTTTTTGTGCTTTATCCAGTTTGAGGCCTAATTCTTTACTTCTTATATTACTTAGAAAAAAGATCTCTGGATTTTTTGGTATGTTGCTTTTTGTGATTTTATTTAATATCTGATTTAGATCTTCCCAAAATTTTTTCACTTTCTTACATGCCCAAATTGCATGTAATGTTTTTCCCGTTTCCTTCTTACAGCAAAAACATCTATCTGATACTGTTGGAGCCCATTTATTTAACTTTTGGGACATGATATATAGCCTGTGTAACCAATTATATTGTATCATGCATAACCTCGTATTTATTATATTTCTCATAGATCTGGAGCATAGCTTTTCCCATATTTCATTTTTTATCTTTATGTTTAGATCTTGTTCCCACTTTTGTATGGGTTTATAGCTTATTTCATCATTCTCTTGCAACTTAATGTACATGTTTGTTATAAATCTTTTAATTATCATTGTGTCTGTAATCGCATATTTAAAGCTGTTTCCTTCTGGTAATCTCAGTCTGCTTCCCAATTTGTCCTTCAAGTAGGTTTTTAGTTGATGGTATGCAAACATTGTACCATGAGTTATTCCATATTTGTACTTCATTTGTTCAAATGATAATAAATTATTTCCCAAAAAACAATTTTCTATTCTTTTAATTCCTTTTCTCTCCCATTCTCTAAAGGAAAGGTTATCTATTGTGAAAGGGATTAGTTGATTTTGCATCAATAATTTTGGTAGTTGGTAATTTGTTTTTTTCCTTTCTACGTGAATCTTCCAAATGTTGAGCAGATGGTGCAGTACTGGTGAACTTCTATATTGCACCAGTTTTTCATCCCACTTATAAAGTATATGTTCTGGTATCTTCTCCCCTATTTTATCTAGCTCTATCTTGGTCCAATCTGGTTTTTCCCTTGTTTGATAAAAATCTGATAGATATCTTAATTGTGCTGCTCTGTAGTAATTCTTTAAGTTTGGTTGCTGCAAACCACCTTGTTTGTACCATTCTGTTAATTTATCTAGCGCTATCCTCGGTTTCCCACCTTTCCAAAAGAATTTCCTTATTATTCTCTTTAGTTCATTGAAGAATTTCTCTGTTAAGGGAATTGGTAATGACTGAAATAGGTATTGTATCCTTGGGAAGATATTCATTTTAATGCAATTTACCCTTCCTATCAGTGCTAGTGGTAAATCTTTCCAATGTTCTAAGTCATTTTGTAATTTCTTCATTAATGGCTGGTAGTTTAATTTGTATAGATGGCCTAGATTATTATCTAGTCTAATACCTAGGTATCGGATTGTTTGTGTTTGCCATTTAAATGGTGATTTTTAAAAAACTTTGTGTAATCCGCATTATTCATTGGCATCGCTTCAGTTTTATTTGCGCTGATCTTGTACCCCAATATTTCTCCATATTCCTTCAATTTCTTATGTAATTCTTTTATTGATAATTCTGATTCTGTTAAGTATACTATGATGTCATCTGCAAATAAAATGATTTTATACTTCTTTATTTTTATCCCTCATTTTATTTTCTGTTCTTATCAGTTCTGCCATTGGTTCTATTGCTAAAGCAAACAGTGAGGGAGATAGTGGACATCCCTGCCTAGTTGACCTGCTTAATTTAAATTGGTTCAATATATATCCATTTACTGTCACCTTCGCCATTGGTCCCTTATATTTCTCTAGTAGGTTGAACCTCTGTAATACTTTGAATAAATAATTCCATTCTACCCTGTCATAGGCTATCTCTGCATCTAAAGCAACAGCCACTGTTGGCGTCTTATTTCCTTGTACTACATGGATTAGTTAATTAACTTACAGATAGTCTGTTGTTTGTCTTTTCTTAATAAATCCAGTTTGATCTAGTTTTACTATTTTTGGTACACAGTCGGCCAATCTGTTTGCTAATAGTTTTGCTATTATCTTATAATCTGAGTTAAGTAGAGATATTGGTCTATACGATGCTGGTGTTAGTGGATCTTTCCCCGTCTTTGGTATTACTGTAATTATTGCTGTTTTACATGAATCTGGCAAGTTTTATGTTTCTTCTATCTGGTTCATTACTTCCAGGAGAGGAGGAATTAGTAATTCTTTAAATGTTTTATATAATTCTATTGGGAGTCCGTCCTCTCCAGGCATTTTATTGTTCGGTAGCTTTTTTAATATATCCTGTATTTCCTCTATTTCAAATGGTTTTATCAATTTGTTTTGCTCCTCTTGCAATTTCAGTAGTTCAATTTTAGCCAGAAACGCATCTATTTTGTCTTCTTTCCCTTCATTCTCAGTTCGGTATAATTGCTCGTAGAATTCCTTTAAGTTTCCATTGATCTCTGTTGGGTTATATGTAATTTGTTTGTCCTTTTTCCTTGATGCCAATACGTTCTTTTAGCTTGTTCTGTTTTAAGCTGCCAAGCTAGTATTTTGTGTGTTTTTTCTCCTAGCTCATAATATTTCTGCTTTATTTTCATTATATTCTTCACCACCTTATACGTTTGTAGTGTTTCATATTTCTTTTTGTCTGCCAATTCTCTTCTTTTTGTTGTACCTTCCCTTGTTGCTAGTTCTTTTTCTGTACTTACTATTTCCCTTTCCAACGGTTCTATTTCCTGATTCTAGTCCTTTTTCATCTTAGTTACATAACTTATTATCTGCCCTCTGATGAAAGCTTTCATTGCATCCCATAAAATAAATTTGTCTTTCACTGATTCTGTATTTATTTCAAAGTACATTTTAATTTGGTGCTCAATAAATTCTCTAAATTCCTGTCTTTTAAGTAGCATGGAGTTTAATTTCCATCTATATGTTCTTGGTGGGATGTCCTTCAGTTCTATTGCTAATAACAGAGGTGAGTGATCAGATAACAATCTAGCTTTATATTCCATTTTCCTAACTTTCCCTTGGATATGGGCTGACAACAGGGACAGGTCAATCCTTGAGTATGTTTTATGTCTACTCAAATAATATGAGTATTCCTTCTCCTTTGGGTGCTGTCTCCTCCATATATCCAAAAGCATTTCCTGCTTTGATTTAACCATAAATTTGGCTTCTTTGTTCTTTCTGCTAGTCCTTTGTCCAGCTTTATCCATCTTTGAATCCAAACTAAGATTAAAGTCCCCTCCTGTCAATATATTCCCCTGCGTATCTACAATCTTCAAAAAATATCTTGCATAAACTTTTGATCCTCTTTATTAGGTGCATATATATTGACCAAATTCCAGAGTTCTGAATATATCTGACATTTTATCATTACATATCTCCCTGCTGGATCTATTATTTCCTCCTCTATTTTGATTGGTACATTTTTATTGATTAATATAGCTACATCTCTGGCTTGTGAGTTATACGATGTCGCCATTACGTGCCCTACCCAGTCTCTCCTTAATTTCTTATGTTCCACTTCAGTTAAATGCGTTTCCTGTATGAATGCTAAATCTATTTTTTTATTTTTTCAGTATATTTAATAGCATCTTCCTTTTGATTTGGTTATGTATTCCATTAATATTTATAGTCATATAGTTCAACATGGCCATCTCATACTTTATTTACACCTCATTTCCGCTTCCTCACCACCACCTTTCCACTTTTCCCCATTTTCATTTCACGGTTTTCCTTTTTTGAACGCACTCTATGACAAAACTTTTAATCCATAAAATACTTCAACCACTCCTACATCCAAACTTCCCTTTACCCCAAGTGTCCCCCACCCCCCTCTCTGAGTCACCCCTTGTCTCATGCAGGGCAACCACAACTCCCCTCCACATTCGGACTGCGAACCCCTTCGCAAGTGTCAACTGATTTTGCAGTGACTGTTATTCTCTCCCACCCATCCCCTCCAGAAAAGACTTTTACCTTCACATTACAGCAAAGCTCCCCTCTTTTCTTTTTATTTATTTTTTAACCCCTCCTCTTTTTTCCCCCTTCTCCCTTACTTCCTTTTCTTCCCTCCTTTAGTTCCAAGATCGAGTTAAATGGCGAGCTCTCCACTGACCACCATGACAGAGGTGCACCAAAGAAGAGGTTCAAGGACTGCCTAAAGAAATCTCTTGGTGCCTGCCACATTGACCACCGACAGTGGGCTGATATCGCCTCAAACCGTGCATCTTGGCGCCTCACAGTTCGACGGGCAGCATGCTCCTTTGAAGAAGACCGCAGAGCCCACCTCACTGACAAAAGACAAAGGAGGAAAAACCCAACACTCAACCCCAACCAACCAATTTTCCCTTGCAACCGCTGCAGCCGTGTTTGCCTGTCCCGCATCGGACTTGTCAGCCACAAATGATCCTGCAGCTGACGTGGACATTACGCCTCCATAAATCTTCGTCCGCAAAGCCAAGCCAAAGAATACATTATTTTTACATTTTTATATGTAGTTTGTCATCATTCTTCGTTCTTGTTACATCTCTTCATCTCTCTGTCTTGTAGGTGTTCTGCAAATTCTCGTGCTTTCTCCGGATCAGAGAACAGTCTGTTTTGCTCCTTCGGGATAACTATTTTAAGCACTGCTGTATATCTTAACATAAATTTATAACCTTTTTTCCATAGGATCCATTTTGCTGCATTAAACTCTTTCCTCCTCTTTAGGAGCTCAAAACTTGTGACTGGGTAGAAATTTTTTTTTTTACCTTGGTACTCCAGTGGTTTTTTGTCTTCTCTAATTTTATTCATTGCCTTCTCCTATATATTTTCTTTTGTCGTGTATCTCAGAAATTTTACTAAAATGAATCTTGGTTTTTTTGTGACTGTGGTTTTGGGGCTAATGTTCTGTGTGCCCTTTCTATTTCCATTCCTTCCTGCATTTCTGGCATTCTCGGGACTTTTGGGATCATTCTTTTATACATTCTTTCATATCTTTGCCTTCTTCATCTTCCTTAAGGCCCACTATCTTTATATTGTTTCTCCTACATATATCCATCTTCTGAGCTAAAAATTCCTGTATTTCTTTAACTTTTTTGTCACTTTCTTCCAATTTTCTTTTTAAGTCATTCACTTCCATTTCTACTGCCATTACACATTCTTCCACATTTTCTAACCCTTTTCCTACATCTCTATCTACTCACTTTTTCTTCTGTACTTTTCATTTTTCTTTTCATTTCACTAAATTCTAGTGTCAACCATTCTTTTAATACTTTCATTTGTTCTTGAAAATTTTTTTAACTATGTACTGTCCATTCATTTTATCTCCTATTCCTCTGTGCAGAGCTTTGTGTTCTCCTTCTTCTTCTTCTGTGCCTGCTCTTCGGTTTGTGTCTTCTATTTCTCTTCCTTGTATCTGTGTCTCTTCTGACTTTCTTGTTGAGCTGCTTGTCTCAGGTTGTTGGGTATTTTTTTTCCATGGTGTCTTGATATTGGTCCTCTTCTTCTGGCTGGTTATCTGTTGGGCCTCCTGCTTCTGTTTTTCTTTCTCACCCCTCCCTTTCCCATTGCTTTCTTTATCTTCCAGCTGGGAGCCCTGCTGTCGGGCATCTCTGAACTGTTTGTGCTGTGGTTTCACACCACAGCTGGTCCCCCCTCCCGTCGGTGTTCTCCTTGTCCTTGTTGTGCGCAGTTGCGCACATCTGTATGGCTCAGTGAGCCATTTTTGCAGTCCCGCAGTTGGTAGGTTACGACCCTGTGAGGTGTCCACTAACCTCGGGGACCGGGCTCCTCTTTCCACGGTCGGTCCTTGCTTTTTTGTACAGGTAAGGCCTTCATCTTTCTCTTCTGGCATCTTTCCTTCTTTTTTTCCCTTTGTTTTTGGTTTTCTTTCTTAAGTGCCATTTTCTCCATACCTTTATTTTTTGTTTGTTGTGTTTTGTGTATCTGGGGCTTTGCTTTTTCTTCACTTTTTTTCTTCTTATCTGGAGAGGGCTGGTATTCTCCTACCGGCCACTACTCCATCACGTGACTCCGCCATGTGTGTATAAATTTAAGAAAGTTATTTGGTTCACTGTTCAACCTCACTTCTCATTCTTCCAAGTTTTTTGGTTGCAGGCAATTCTTATACTGTGCACAGAATTTAACATGTATAATGTTCACCAGGCTTTGCAGCTAAAAGGTAAATGTTTACCACTCAGGAAGGTTCTGTGTAGGTTTACCGAGAGAGATGTGTTGTTCCAGGATTTCCACAACTGAGGTACCACCATTAGTCACCTCAAGGTCTTGCTGATGAAAACTGCCTCATCAGGGTTCTCCAGATGATAACTTCTTTCTTTCAGGCTACTACAGAGTTCCTTTCTGTTCTACTTATTCCAGGAGAAACATCAGACAGATAGCACTTCCAACCATCCGCTGCTCTGGAGCTTTCTGTTTCAATTTCAAACCAGTTTCTGCTGGCTTTCAGTTCCAGCAAGCTTTCAGTGTCACACACATGGCTGAGAGAACTTGTTTCACTCTTCTCTCTCTCTCCTCTCTCTCTCTCTCTCTCTCACTCACTCTACAACTGCCAGAAAGCCCATGTGACTTTCTCACTTGCAAAACCCCTATCCTTCTTCAGCAAACAATAGGAGTTAGTCTTCTTGGTCAAGCTGTTGTCTTTAGTTAAATGAAAACCCAGGTGTGACCTTTCTGTGCACTTTCTCAAAACCCTTGCAAAGAGCTTTCAACAGCCAGAGTGTCTCCTGCTGTTTCTTTAATGACATCATTTGAATTAGCACCTACTTGTGAAATGTGCATAGCATTTTCCATAGTTTCTGTAAAGTTACTGAATATGAATTTTTCAGTATTTCAAATAAGATCCATTTTAAAGTGTGTGTATGTATGTAACCTACTCTAATTTTACCAATTTATCTCCCAAATATATTCCATTACACATTGTACATCTCTGGTTCTCCCCTCCAATCAGCTCCTTGGTTTTGATGACATTGAATTTGAGGTTGTTGTTAGTGTAGCATTTAGCCAAGGTCTCCATCCCACTCCTCTATGCTTATTCATCACCCCATTTAATAAAATCCATTACCGTAGTATCATCACCATATTTGTAGAAGATGTTAATGTTGTACCGAGCTACACAGTCGTAGGTGTAAAGTGAGTAGAGCAGGAGGCTTAGGTCGCAGCCCTGTGGTACTTGGGTACTGATGAAGATTGTGGGGATGTTCTTACCAATCCTCACTGATCTTACTTTGATGTAAGGCTCAAACCCGAAATGTTCGTTATTGTGGCCGACCAGGCGGCCGCACAGCTGGACAGGCAGAATCGCCGCACCGAGCCGCCGGCACAGAATGGTGCGGGCTACCGTACTTTGCTCAGGAGAAGCCCACATTTGCAGACACGTGTGGGTTGATGGAGTGCATTGCTTCCCTGCTAGCATGTTACCAGACAATGACTCTGCAGCACGTTAACTTCACTCCCCTATATGAGGCGTATTGATATTACTCCCCTCTGTGAAGCACTGACATCACTTCACTTTATGAGATGTGCTGACATCACTCCCCTTTATCAAGTTCTGACATCATTCCCCTTTATGAAGTGTGCTGAAGTCACTCACCTTTATGAAGCACTGACATCACTCCCCATTATGAGGCGTGCTGACATCATTCCGCTTTATGAAGTACGCTGACATCATTCCCCTTTATGAGGCGTGCTGACATCATTCCCCTTTATGAGGTTCACTGACATCACTCCCCTTTATGAAGTGTGTTGACATCACTCCCTTTTATGAGATGCGCTGACATCACTCCCCTTTATGAGGAAGGCTGACATCACTTCCCTTTATGAAGCGCTGACATCACTCCCCTCTATTAAGTGGGCTGACATCACTCCCTTCTATTAAGTGGGCTGACATCACTCCCCTTTATGAAGTGCCCTGACATCTCTCCCCTTTATTTCTCCTGAGTTAAATATAATTGATGAAGAAAATATAATGAACCAATCAATACCTTACATTTACAATTTTAGACATACTATCCTCAGAGAATCATCCAGTCATCCCGAGAAATAGATACAGACAAATCTCTTTCCCATTTTATTCTAGATTTATGAACATCCGTCTTAAGCATTTTATTCTGTAATAAAGCGTACATCTCAGATATGAATCCTTTCTTGCCACCTTCAGTAAGTAATGTTTCAAATTTAGACCATCTTGGTAACTGTAACCTACACCCAAAATTATCCAACAATAAGGCTTTAATTTGATAATAAGAAAAAAAGACTATTCAAAGATATATCATATTTCTCTTTCATTCTTTGAAATGAAATAAAATATCCTCATTTATAATCTTCCATTAATTTAATACCTTTTTGATCAGACAATATCAAAAGTTGATTATTGTCAGATAAAAGCTTATTTTGAAACAAAGGGGTTTTACCCAAAAATCTAACTTCATTTTTTTATACCATAAATCCATTAAATGTTCCAACAAAAGTAAATTATAATTACTCAATAATGGAGGATTCCATCTATAAATGAACTGATTCATCATCTTCTCGCCAATCTGAGATAATTCAATATTACCCCACATCAAAGGTTTATCCACTACAAACATCCTATTAATATATTTCAACTGTGCTAATTCATAATAATTTTGAAAATTAGTAAGTTTCAAACCTCCTAGTGCATCCTTCCAAGTTAATTTCTGTATTGATACCCTTACCATTTTATCTTTCCATACAAATTTCCTCACCAAAGCATTTAAATCTTTAAAAAAAATTTGAGGAATTTTACAAGGAAAATATTGAAAGATATTTAATTCTTTAAGACATTTAATTACAGGTTGACTCAAATCAGCATAAAAATGACTATTATTTCTAACTACTAAAGGACACTGATTACTTCTTGCATTTTGAACAGCAAATCTTAAAATCAACTCTCTATCTTGATAACGCAGACATCTAATCAAAATAGAACGTGGAACTTGACCAGGAAGAGGCTTCTACGAGCTCTGTCCTGTTTCAGACCATTCGGAAAATATTCTGTTCCCAAAACCTCGGGAATCCATTTCTGAAAAAAACTGAACTGGGTCCGTACCTTCAAAATCTTCCGGATGTCCAACAATTTTAACGTTATTTCTTTGATTTTGATTCTCTGCATCAATCTTCTTCAACAAATCACTTTTCTGGATTTCCCAGGCAGTAAACAAATCCTCTTCAATCTTCTTAAATTTATCCTGGACCTTATCCACCGTTTTCAAACATTTTGCCAAGTCCAGTTTACTAGAAGATATTTCCCCCTTCATATCAGCAAGATGTTCCTTCACAGATGAAAACTCTTGACCCATCTGAATTGCCAAATTCTCCATCTGCTTGGATAAGTCAATATGTAAAGTTGAATCTGAATGATAAGAATCCGACCTAAACTTTAAAGCAGGAGTGTCAAACTCAAATTCACAGAGGGCCAAAATTAAAAACTTGGACTAAGTTGTGGGCCAAACTAAATATTTATTGAAAATTTTCAACAACATCTGCATGTTTTCTCTTCTTTCAACATGTAATGTTAAACTTTTTCTTATTAAAATAAATGTTTAATAATAATTTTGGTTAAACTCTTTCCAGAAGAAGCATGAACAAATGAGAAATAAAATATTCAATAAATAATATTTCTCTATAGCCTTTAAGCTCATTTTAAATGTATTTTTTTTCACAAGCCAACAAGTCAAAAAAATAACCACTTGCTTCAATGAGAAACAGGTTTGTCTTTTAAAATGATGAACATATAGTCTGGCTCCCTCCCACCTGTCTTGAAAGATCCTGTTTTCTGTCTTTGGTTTGGCCATTTTTCGTAAGGGGTTTATTACATGTGAGTTCGGCGACAGGTCACAGATGCTAATGAAAGTAAACAGAGGAGGTGGGGGCGATTAGCGGGCTGACGGGCCGGCGCCAACGCATTTGCAAAGCATTCTGGGATTTGTAGTATTAGCTGTGCATGCGCTATACTGGCGCGGAGGCCAGCAAGCCAGCTCTAATACATATTTGATATGATCTTGCGGGCCAAATATAATTATATCATGAGCCAAATTTGGCCTGTGGGCCTGAGTTTGACATGTGTGCTTTAAAGCCTGCTGAACCATAGGCCTACCCTTGTATATAACAGTTTCCTCCCCCTCCAGACCATGGTCTACCTCTACTTAGTCCTGTGGCCTGCTTCCTCCTCCTCCGTTGATATTGAAGTTACCTCCGCCCGACTGCGGGTACGGACACCCCCTCCTGTCAGTCCAGGATCATTGGACCAAGAGAGGTCAGGTCCCCCTGCAGCCTGGTCCATACCCGACATAACACACATGTGCAAAGTTTTGTGCATCCGCAATTCTTCTTGGTCAAGAGGGGGTGGACTTTGGGTGCCGGCGCCATCTTCCGCAGAACTGTGTGAATTCAGTGTAGACTGAATCCTACCGGAGGACTGGCGCTGTGGACAAGAGTGGGGAGGAATCGAGTCTGGAGGCTCCACTTGTAAGGTAGACCCAAATTCTTCAGCACTTCTTAACTGTTTAGTCAATTTCTTTGCTGGTTGAGGTTTTGTTTTCTTCATAGCTGCTTCTAAGATATTTCAACAGTATATTTAAGTCTTTCTGAAAATAATTTTAAAACTTTAAAATAGGTTTTGAATAGTTCTGCCAAGGGGAGGTGCTTCCCCATGCCTTCTCCCTATGCCATCACACCACACCCCCTGCTTATCTGGTCTGTTCTGATCTAGGGCCATTGAGGCTAAGTCACCGGACACTCCATAGTTGCCCTGTGTAGGTAAGCTGCAAGATGGCTGCCCTCCTTCTTCTTCTGACGATGATGGCGCCAAGTTTGAATTTGGGTCACGGCAAGATGGCGGCTGAGTCTTTTCACGCTGTTTCCTCACAGCCACCCTCCGTTGGTGTGTAGCGTGTAGTGCAGAAAGTGGGTTCGGGTGAATTCAGGGCAAACAGCTTGGGGCTGGAATTGGATCCAGGAGCGGTGCCGGCCACAGACTTCCCTGGGCTTCCCCTCGCTTGACAAACTCTTGCCCAATGCCCTTTCTTGCTACAGCTGGCACACACCGAGTCTTTTACCCGGCGAAAAGATTAGGGATGCTGGCTCTTGCCGCAGAAAAAGAACTTCCCAGCTCGGGAAGCGGCAAGCGTTATGGCAGGGGTAGTGGGAGCAGCTGATCCTTGGAAGGGGTCACCTGAGTGAGTGAGCTAGCTGGCTTTGAGGTCGCCATTCTCAAGCTTGGCCTGTTCCAATGATTTGATCAGCTTGAAGTGGCTAACCAGGTCCTTCTTACCCAACTTGAGCAGTTTCTGCCTCATGTACTTCGAGGGGACCCCCGCGACTAGAGTGTCTTGGATCTGTTCTTCTTCATGAACTCAGCCCATAGCTGCTTCATACCTGCACTTCTTGACATGTATCCACAGATCCAGCAGGTAGTCATCGATAGTCTCTCCTGGCCATTGGCAATGTAGAGTGAGTTGGTGCCTCACTAGGACCTTGTTCTGCGACTTTAGGTACCTAGCCTTCAATGTCTCAATAGCAACGTCATATGGAGAACAGTCCGTTATGACTGAATACCCTTTTATTCCTACCCTCAAAATGAGTGTGGACCTCCTGAGTTCATCGGTGTGGAAGTCATCTCTGGTCACGTTCAGGTAGGCTTGGAAGCAGTCTAGACAATAAGTGAACTCCTCAGCTGTGTTAGGGGGTAGAGGGTCCATCATCTAGAGATATAAGCTAATAAAATTGTAGCGTGAGTAAAAGCCTCATGATTGGAGGGAGAACAAATGCTTTTATTAGTTTATAACTATGGGTAGGGTTCAACAGTCATCTTCAGAAGGGTTCTGGGTTTAGACGGGAAACCAGGGTTATAAATGAGCAGATGGGGGCGGAGCCAGAAAGTGGAGCCAGTCATCAGCACAATGCCCTCCCAGTGGATTCCAATTCACTACAGGTACCAAGTCAATACAACTGGTATTAGGCGACCCCTTACTACTGGACTTTCAGGCTAACGGCTGTAGGACACCCCAATTTGGGAGCAGACTTCCCGAGGGCACATGACTTGTTGGTAGATGTGAAAGGGCACCGTTTGGTCCATGCCACCACATTCTACACACGCCCACTTTATTCAGGACATCAGCTGGCAACACTGCGACGTGTGCAAAACACTCGCCACCGATGATTTGCGAATCTATTAGCAGAGTTTACTGAACTACTTACACCAGATTTCCATTTAGCCTCTCCATGTCATGGAGTTCAGCACTACGTAACCACCACCGGCCCTCCCCTATATTCCAAGGCACGCAGACCTCCCCCTAATTGGCTACGACAGGCCAAAAAAGCATTCAAAACTATGGAGGAACTAGGCATCATCCGAAGGTCTGATAGTCCTTGGGCATCTCCACTCCATATGGTGCCCAAAGCATTTGGTGGCCTACGACCTTGCAGATATTACCAATGCCTCATCTGGATAGGTATCCAATACCACACATTCAAGATTTCGCCGCCAACCTCCATGGCAAACGTATCTTCTTGAAAGTAGATTTAGTAAAAGGCTATCACCAAATCCATGTCCACCTGGAGGGCATCCATAAAATGGCCATTATTACTCCATTTGGTCTATTTGAGTTTCTGAGGATGCCTTTCAGCCATAAGAACGCAGTTCAGACATTCCAACATTTAATGGATGCCATCACGAGAGATTTGTCTTTCCTTTTCATTTACCTTGATGACATCTTAGTGGCCAGTGAGCCAACACAAGAGCATAGACAACACCTGCAACAATTGTTCCAGAGGCTTTGGGATTTCGGCCTTTCATTCAACCTTGCAAAGTGTGCATTTGGCAAACACACAATTGACTTTTTGTGACATAGGATGTCGAACACATGCGCAACCCCGCTTCCAGATAAAGCCATTTGGGGCTTCCCAAAACCCACTAGAGTTAAAGGGCTACAAGAATTCCTGGGAATGGTTAACTTTTATAACAGGTTTATCCCAGCAGCTGCCAGGATCATGAAGCCCTTGTTCCATGCCCTCACTGGCAATCCTAAAAAACTGCTCTGGAATCCACAGAAGCATTTGACAAAGCAAAAGAGGCACTTTCAAAGGTAACCATGTTGGCCCACCCACATATGTACGCCCCGCTTGCACTCACGTCAGACTCATCGGACATCAGCCTGGGGGCGGTCCTAGAACAGAAAATCAATGGTCACTGGCAACCCCTGGCATTTTTCAGCTGCTACATATGTCTGCCCGAATTAAAGTACAACGTTTTCAACCAGGAGTTGTTAGGCCATCTGGCAATCAAACATTTCAGATGTTTTCTCAAGGGCAGGCATTTTATTGGGTTTACTGACCATAAGCCTCTACGTTTGCCTTTGCCAAGATTACAGATTCCCAGTCGGTGCATCAACAGAGGGACCTGGCCTATATTTCTGAATTTACCTCTGATGTGCAGCATTTGTCCGGTAAAGGCAATGTTGTAGCTGATGCCTTGCCCAGAACAGAGGTCAATGCAATTACAGGAGGGCTTGGTCTCCAGTCTCTCACAATAGCCCAACAAGTGGACCAGGAGGTTCAAGCTTTCCGTACAGTTATTACAGACCTTCTCTTAGCTGACGTTCCATTGTGCCCCGACCAGGTGAACATACTTAGTGATGCTTCAAACGACCACCCTCGACCAATCATCCCACTGTCTTGGCAGAGGAAACTTTTCGACCACTTTCACGGCCTGTCCCATCTGCCTGTCCAAGCCATCTGTCCGCACAACCGTCAAGCTTATGTCCTCAAAATATATCTGGCATGGCTTAAGGAAGCAGGTCACTTACTGGGCACAAAGATGCCCCTCCTGCCAGGCAGCTAAGGTCCAATGGTATATCCGAGCACCCCTTCAACAATTTCCACCCACGACTCAAAGGTTTCAGCATGTACACATAGACATTGTGGGCCCACTGCCCTTATCAAGAGGTCAACGGTATATACTAACAATGGTTGACCATTTTACCCCCTGGCAGGAAGCTACACCAATGATGGACATCACGGTTGAAACGTATGCTTGGACTTTTCTCTTGACCTGGGTTGCTCGATTTGGAGTACCTGTCCATCTAACCTCTAACAGGGGAACTCAGTTTACTTCAGTCTTGTGGGAAAACCTGGTGAGACTTTGCAGTATGTAATTACACCATATTACCCGCAGGCTAATGGGCTAGTGGAATGTTTCCTCCAGCATCTGAAACAAGCCTTGGGGTAAGACAATGGGCCTCAGTGGGCAGATGAATTACTGTGGTATTAGAACAATACTAAAGACAACCTGGAGACCTCTTCAGCAGAATTAGTTTACAGCTTTCCACTCCTAGTACAGCAGACATCACTCCTTCTCCAGCCAAAGATAGATCCTCGGTTACAGAGGAATTACAAGAACTAAGAAACAAGATGGGTTTCCTGGTTCCGGTTCCAGTAACTCATCTTGGATCACTGCCTACACACATTCCTGCTGCTCCCAAATCTACTTCTTACTATCCATCCCATGCAACACTCCTGCAGCAACCTTACGAGGGGCCTTATAAAGTGCTGCAGCACAATGGATCTATGGTGCTATTGGACATTGGTGCTCAACCAGATCTTTTTACACAAGACATACTGAAGCCTGCACATATGGACATTGCTGAAGCTGTGTACGTCCCACCTCCCAAGCGCCAGGGACGCCCTCCTAAAATACCCAAAGTTGTGACATTGCAGCCGTGCAACGATTCAGGGGGGGGGGGTGGGGGATGGATGATGGGATCAAATGTCCACACAGCTGGACAGGCAGAATCGCTGCACGGAGTGGCTGGCACAGAATGGTACGGGCTCCCCTTCTTTGCCCAGGAGAAGCCCATGTTTGTAGACCTACGTGGGTTGATGGAGCGTGTTGCTTCCCTGCTGGGATGTTGCCAGAGGGACACTGACTCCCCTTTATGAGGCACTGACATCACTCCCCTCTTTCTGAAGTGCGACATCACTCCCCTTTATGAAGCGGGCTGACATCACTCCCGTTTGTGAGGCACGCTGACATCACTCACCTTTATGAGGTGCACTGACATCACTCCCCTTTATGGAGCACGGTGATATCACTCCCCTTTATGAGGCACTGATTTCACTCCCCTTTGTGAGGCACTGACATCACTCCCCTCTATGAGGTGCACTGACATCACTCCCCTCTATGAGGTGCACTGACATCACTCCCCTTTATGGAGCACGGTAATATCACTCCCCTTTATGAGACGCTGACATCACTCCCCTTTGTGAGGCGCATGATTGTTTAAAATAAAACCAGTTGCTAGTTGACTATTCTCTGGTAGCTGTGTTTCTTGAGCTCTGCAGTTAATCCAACTAAAGTCATGTATCTTTACTTTTGCAGCATAAAAGAGACTGTTTGCCCTTCAGCTTCTCCAGCATTTTGTGTTTTTACTTCAATCATGGTGAGGCCAGATTTTAATGATTTACTTCTCACTGATTGTGGTCAAGAGGTGAGGAAATCTAGGATCTAATTACACAGTGGGGTGTTGAGTCCCAGGTCTTGGAGTTTGTTGATCAGCTTTGAGGGGATGATGGTGTTAAATGCCGAACTGCAGTCGATAAAGAGCATCCTGATGTCTGCATCTTTGCTGTCCAGGTGTTCCAGAGCTTTGTGTAGAGCCAGTGAAATGGCATCTGCTGTAAACTATTGCTGTGTTCAGCAAATTTGAACAATTTAAAATAATGTACATAATTTTACCATTTTCTGTCTGTACTTTGAGTCTCGTTGCTTGCCCATTGTGATCTACCTGAGAATATATCATTCCAAAAACAGTAAAAGAAATAGTATGTAAATTAACCCAGATGTTGTGCTGTGACCTCTGACTTTTCTTGAGCTTCCCCTCAAGGCTAAACGTCGTGCCAGGAATTTCCAGAGTCCATGGGACACAAAAGAACCTTGCACCCAATATAAAACACAGTCATCACAAGTTCTGACCTTCGATCCATCTATGTGTGGTGCTGCCTCAAGAAGGCATCCAGCATCATCAAGGACACCACCACCTTGGTTGCAACCTCATCTCCCTGCTACCTTTGAGCAGAAGGTACAGAAGCCTGAAGATCAGCACCTCCAGGTTCAAGAACAGTTTCTTTCCAGCAGCTCTCAGGCTCTTGAACCTCCCCTCGTCACACTAATCAGGGACTGCACCGACACCACAAAAGAGTGTCTGCACATTTTTGCACGAGCACTGCTGTGAAGATTTGTTAATTATCTTGCATATTTATTCTTTTATTTTAATTTAATTAGTTTAATATCATAGTTTTTATTTACTTGCAGCAAGTAAGAGTTCCAGTGCATATAGATATTGCCCATTATGACAGTGAACCCATCATCATTCCATGGAAGTTTTTGTACGTGACTATTTTAAAGCATATTATCAATTAAAAATGTATTTGAAAAAGAGACTGGGAGCAGATTTGAGACCCCTAAACAAAATAAATTTGAAGATATAATAACAGCTACATTTGTTGTTAAGAAATTTATTACTAATTTGTATATAAAATTACAAGAGACTACAAAGAAAAAGATTTATCTAAATCAAAAATCTGATGGGAGATTTAAATATAATTTGGTCAAAATTATGTTATGAAAATATTATGAATACAGTAAATTTTAGATATCAGATGGTTCAATAAAACTTTCTTCATCAATTGTATTATATTCCACATAAGTTAAATGGACTTAATCCTAATTATTCAAATAAGTGTTTTTGATGTGCAAAAGAAATGTGCAGGAGGGATGTGATTGGCAACTGAATATCCCTGGGTTTCGTTGTTTTAGGTGTGATAGAGTCGGAGGGGCAAGAGGAGGTGGGGTTGCATTGCTTGTCAGGGAAAATATTACAGCGGTGCCTAGGAAGGATAGATTAGAGGGCACATCCACGGAGGCTATTTGGGTGGAACTGAGGAGTAGGAAAGGAGAGGTTACACTTGTAGGGGTGTATTATAGACCACCCGGAGGGGACCGAGGCCTAGAGGAGCAAATCTGTAGGGAGATAGTAGATATTTGTGATAAGCACAGGGTTGTAATTATGGGAGATTTTAATTTTCCACATATAGATTGGGAAACACATTCTGTGAAAGGAATGGATGGGTTAGAGTTTGTGAAATGTGTGCAAGATAGTTTTTTACAACAATATGTAGAGGTGCCGACCAGAGAAGGAGCAGTGTTAGATCTACTGTTGGCAAATGGGATGGGTCAAGTGACGGAGGTTAGTGTTGGCGAGCACTTCGGGTCCAGTGATCATAATGCCATCAGCTTCAATGTCATTATGGAAAGAGAGAAATCAGGGCCAAGGATTGAGGTTTTTGATTGGGGAAAAGCTAGATTTGAGGAGATGCGAAAGGACTTGCAGGGTGTGCATTGGGACAATTTGTTTTATGGGCAGGATGTAGTAGAGAGATGGAAGTCTTTTAAAGATCAGATTTTGAGAGTGCAAAAGCTTTATGTTCCTGTTAGGTTAAAAGGAGGGGCAAAAGGTTTGAGAGAGCCGTGGTTTTCAAGGAATATTGGAAACTTGGTTCGAAGAAAAAGGGAGGCGTACATTAGATATAAGAAGCATGGAGTTAAGGAGATGTTTGAAAGATACATTGAATGTAAGAGGAATCTTAAGAGAGGAATTAGGAAAGCTAAAAGAAGGTACGAGAAAACTATGGCAAGCAGGGTGAAAACAAATCCAAAAGAGTTCTACAAATATGTTAATGGTAAGAGGAAAGCTAGAGACAAAATTGGTCCCTTAGAAAATCAGAGTGGAAAACTGTGTGTGGAACCTAGAGAAATGGGGGAGATATTGAACAGTTTCTTTTCTTCGGTATTCACTAAGGAGAAGGATATTGGGAGATGTGGGATAAAAAAAGCAAATTGGGTAAATATGGGGAATATAGAGATTACAAAAGGTGTAGTTTTAAGGCTTTTGAAGAATATAAAGGTGGATAAGTCTCCAGGACCAGACGGGATCTTCCCCAGGACATTGAGAGAAGTGAAGGAGGAAATAGCAGAGGCTCTGGCGGTAATTTTTCGAATGTCATTAGATATGGGGATAGTGCCGGAGGATTGGCGCATTGCGCATGTGGTTCCGTTATTTAAAAAGGGTTCAAGGAGGAAGCCTGGCAACTATCGGCCTGTAAGTTTGACGTCTGTGGTAGGTAAATTAATGGAGAAAATTCTTAGAGATAGTACTTATAAACATCTGGATAGACAGGGTCTGATCAGGAGTACTCAACATGGATTTGTGGGAGGAAGGTCATGTTTGACCAATCTGATTGAATTTTTTGAAGAGGTGACTAGGAATGTGGATGAGGGTAGCGCAGTGGATGTTGTCTATATGGACTTCAGTAAGGCCTTCGATAAGGTACCACATGGAAGGTTAGTTAGGAAGGTGCAGTCTTTAGGTATAAATTTTGAGATAGTCAAATGGATTGAACATTGGCTGAAAGGGAGAGGCCAGAGAGTGGTAGTGGATAATTGTCTGTCAGGTTGGAGGCCGGTGACCAGTGGTGTGCCTCAAGGATCTGTATTGGGCCCATTGTTGTTCGTTATATACATTAATGATCTAGATGATGGGGTGGTGAATTGGATTAGTAAATATGCAGACGATACTAAGATAGGTGGAATAGTGGATAATGAAGAAGGTTTTCTAGGATTGCAGAGGGATTTGGGCTGCTTAGAAAAGTGGGCTGAAAAATGGCAGATGGAATTTAATGCTGATAAGTGTGAGGTGCTTCATTTTGGTAAGAAGAATCAGAATAGGACATATGTGGTAAATGGGAGAGCATTGAGGAATACAGAAGAGCAGAAAGATTTAGGAGTGACGGTACATCGTTCCCTGAAGGTAGAAACTCACGTGAATAGGGTGGTGAAGAAGGCTTTTAGTATGCTGGCCTTTATCAATCATTGCATGGAATATAGGAGTTGGGAGGTGATGTTGAGATTGTATAAGACGTTGGTGCGGCCTAATTTGGAGTTCTGTGTGCAGTTCTGGTCGCCTAATTATAGGAAGGATATAAACAGAGTGGAGAGAGTGCAGAGAAGGTTTACCAGAATGTTGCCTGGGTTTAAGCATCTGGAGTATGGGGAGAGATTGGACAGATTGGGTCTTTATTCTTTGGAGCGTAGAAGGTTGAGAGGGGATTTGATAGAAGTATTTAAGATTATGAAAGGGATAGACAGAGTGGATGTGGATAGACTATTTCCGTTAAGAGGAGGAAAGATTAAAACAAGAGGACATGAGTTAAGAATTAAGGGGCAGAGGTTTAGAGGTAACATGAGGGGGAACTTCTTTACTCAGAGAGTGGTAGCTGTGTGGAATGATCTTCCGGGAGAAATAGTGGCGGCGGAGTCAATTGTATTATTTAAGAAAAGGTTGGACAGGTATATGGATGAGAGGAAGATGGAGGGTTATGGGCATTGTGCAGGGAGGTGGGATTAGAAAGGGGTGTTTGGTTCGGTGCGGACTAGAAGGGCCTAATGGCCTGTTTCCGTGCTGTAATTGTTATTATTATTATTATTATTTTGCATTCAGTGTGGTCTTGTGAAAAAGTGGAAAGGTTTTGGAATGAACTGAGTTTATTATTATGGAAAATTATGAAGATAAAGATACCAAAGGATCCAAGAATATTTTTACTTACAGATATTTATGAAAAGGATATAAAATTGAAATTGAACAAATACCAAGAAAATTTTCTAAGTATTGCAATAGCAACTGCAAAGAAATGTATAGCGATATCATGAAAAGATAATAGAGAAGTGTTATTAAGTAGATGGTATAATGAGATGCAAAATTGTACACCTTTGGAAAAAATTATGTATAGTTTAAGGAATCAAGTTGACAATTTTTATAGCATTTGGAAACCGTATATGGATTTTATGGATAATTTTCTGTCCTATTCTATCTTATGCACTCCTCTTAATTAGTCATTTTTAATAACAATTACTGATTGTCTATGCTAATATTAAATGGTAGGTGTTACAAGATCAAACCAGCAACCACAAAGAAGGCACATCACACAGGGGTAAAGATGAACAATGACTTTATTAACAAAAATTCACCTTCAAACTTTAATTCAAAATCCTCCCTTTTATAACAATGCCCACTGGTTACTATGCAAATTTCTATAACAGTGTAAAACTAATAAATACCCCAGCCTAAATATAACATATGAAATTAAAGTCTAAGTTATATTTCCAACCAGCCCACAAACACAAAACAAACACAAAACACACAAGACTCACAAAACTTTGATCTCAACTGAAGCAAAGATCATAAACAAAATTCAGTTTGTTTGGTAAACTGAAGCCAAAAGATCTTTGAGAGGGAGAGAGCACAAAATTTGAAGTTGTCTTCTTGTGTTGCTTGCAGAGAGAGGAACAACTGGCTTGGTCCGGATCCTTCTGGCTACCTTCGGAATGTTCATCCTTCTTGAAATCCCAACATTCTAAACTGTCCTAGTAGGGGTTTATCATCCAAGTCAAGAAATTTTTAGATCATTTTCTGCACATGCTCAGTCCGTCTTCTACTCTCTCAGCAGTCCACCTTCACCTTGGCTCTCTAAGGCAAACTGTCACTTTTCAACACAAAACCACACAACACATAGGCCAATACACAACACAGAACTCTGTAACACCTCCCCTGCTAAAAAAATTTGGTCCACAAGAACAATTTTTTTTAAACAATTAATGGAAGCATTACATAAATAAAATAAACACTCCATTTTTTAAATAATAAGTATGTGATTAGATTCATATCTTCCCAGAATAACATCTTGACAAACAATCTGCTATTACATTATCCATCCCTTTTATGTGTGTAATAATTAAATCATACTCTTGTAACATTAAGCTCCAGTTCAATAACTGTCTGTTCTTATTTTTCATTTTAGACAGAAATACTAATGGATTATGATTAGTATATATTATTAATGATTTTGAGCAGTACAAATATACACATCAAAATGTTGCAATGCTAAAACAAGCACTAATAACTCCTTCTCAATGGTCGAGTAATTTCGTTGATGGTCGTTAAACTTTTTTTGAGAAATACAAAATAAAATGTTCTACTCAATCACCATCCTTTTTCTGTAACAGTACAGCACCAACTGCTTCATTACTGGCATCCACGGCTAAAAAGAATGGCTTTTCAAAATTAGGGGACACAAGTACAGGCTGATGGCATAAAATGGCCTTTAACTTCAGAAATGCTTCCTGGCATGCATCTGACCAGATAAACTTTTCTTTCTTTCCAAGTAGTTTTGTTAATGGGAGTGCAATTTCAGCAAAGTTTTTACAAAATCTACAATAGTAGCCAATCATACCTAGAAATCTCCGAAGAGCTTTCTTATTACTGGGGTTAGGGAATGCAGTGATAGCCAATACTTTCACTCCAACCGGTGCCACATGTCCCTGACCTACCACATAGCCCAGATAAATTACAGTGGCATGTCCATACTCACTCTTGTGCAAATTCACTATGAGGTGTGCTTCCATCAGTCTCTGAAATAACTGCTCTAATTCAAGCATGTGTTCTTCTCATGTATCCGTACTAATTACTAAATCATCAATATAGGCTCCTGTGTGCTCTAAACCCTGAATTACTGCATTAGTCATTCTCTGAAATGTGCCAGGTGCATTTTTCATCCTGAAAGGCATAACATTTTACTCATACTATCCCGAAGGTGTAACAAATGCAGAAATCTCCGTGTTTCTCTGTCAAAGGAACACACCAGTATCCTTTTAAGAGATCAATCTTTGTAAGAAACTTAGCCTTCCCAACATTATCTATACAATAATCTATTCTGGGAATAGGGAACGCATCAGTCTTTGTCACCATGTTTACCTTTTGATAGTCTGTACAACACCTATTTGAGCCATCTGGCTTAGGCACCAGAACACAGGGTGAACTCCAATTTGAACTTGATTTTTGGATGATGTCATTTTTGAGCATATAATCCACCTCTTGATCCAACAATCTGTTCTTTTCCTGATTAACTCGGTAAGTATGCTGCTAATAGGCTTAGCATCACTGACCTCCACATCATGATAAGCCACAGTAGTTCTTCTTGGAACATCTGGGAATATATCCTTAAATTTCATAAGTAATGTCTTCATTTCTTCCCTTTCTGATTTAGTCAAATGCATTAACTTAGTGTCTATGTACTTGTCAGCCACAAACGAGCCTGCAGCTGACATGGACATTACCCCTCCATAAATCTTCGTCTGCGAAGCCAAGCCAAAGACAAGAAGATGTTTTGCAAAACTATAGAATTTTCCAGCCTGGGGCTTATCACTTTCTGTGCTCCAAGACCTTCCATGAAACTTAACTCCTCCTTGCTTTCCTCGATAACTAGCACCTTGGTTGGAATCCTAGTCTCCTCCTCAGTCATTTTCTCAAAGTAAGATTTAATCATGTTCACGTGACAGACCTGTGTTTCTCTTCGACGATCAGGTGTCTCAGTGACATAGGTGACCCAGTTAATTTTTGATTTCACCTGATATGGTTCTGAAAACTGAGATCTCAAAGGGTTTGACTGCATTGGAAACAAAACCAATACTTTGTCGCCAGGTTTAATGTCCCTAATTTTTGCTTTTTGATCATACCGAATTTTCATTTTTCCCTGAGCAGTTTTTAAATATTTCCTCGCCTGATGTAATCTGTTTTTAAATCTGTTTTCCTTGCCTGATGTAATCTGTTTTTAAATTTGAAAAAAAAATCCAACAGATTTTATTGTATATCATAAGCATCGAGTCCACGCTGCTGAAGATCCAGCTGCGCTGGATGGGTCACGTCTCCAGAATGGAGGACCATCGCCTTCCCAAGATCGTGTTATATGGCGAGCTCTCCACTGGCCACCGTGACAGAGGTGCACCAAAGAAAAGGTACAAGGACTGCCTAAAGAAATCTCTTGGTGCTTGCCACATTGACCACCGCCAGTGGGCTGATATCGCCTCAAACCGTGCATCTTGGCGCCTCACAGTTTGGCGGGCAGCAACCTCCTTTGAAGAAGACCGCAGAGCCTACCTCACTGACAAAAGGCAAAGGAGGAAAAACCCAACACCCATCCCCAACCAACCAATTTTCCCCTGCAACCGCTGCAATCGTGTCTGCCTGTCCCGCATCGGACTTGTCAGCCACAAACGAGTCTGCAGCTGACGTGGACTTTTTACCCCCTCCATAAATCTTCGTCCGCGAAGCCAAGCCAAAGAAGAATTATGTATCCAACAATAGTAATGGACCACTGACTTCATGACCAAACAGCAACTCAAATGGACTAAAGCCAAGAGACTCCTGAGTTGCCTCTCTAACAGCAAACAAGAACAAATGGATTCCTTCATCCCAATCCTTTTTATTTTCCATGCAATAAGGCCTCATCATATTTTTCACGGTTAAATGGAACCTTTCCAAGGCCACTTGACTTTCAGGATGATAGGCAGATGACACAATTTGATGGGCTCCCAATTCATTCACCATCTGTTGAAATATTCCAGATATAAAATTACTCCCTTGGTCCAATTGAATTTCCCTTAGTAGCCAAACAGTGTGAAAAATTTTAGCATAGCCTTCATAGTCTTTGCTTTAATGTTTCCATGGGGAATAGCCTCTGGAAATCTTGAAGCTGTGTTAACAAATATTCATTTTATGTTTTGGTTTTTGGCAATGGGCCAACACAATCCACTATCACTTTTGAGAACGGCTCTCCAAAAGCAGGGATGGGTTATAAAGGTGCCACTAGTGGTCCTTGATTAGCCTTGCCCACCAGTTGACAAATGTGACAGGTTCTACAAAAGTTCACAACATCCTTTCTTAATTTCGGCCAATAAAACTGTTTCCTTATCTTTTCTACCGTCTTCTTCACTCCAAGATGACCTCCTAAAGGTGTACTATGAGCCAACTTTAATATTTCATTCCAATAAGTTTTGGGAATTACAACTTGCCTTACTTGTTTTCACTGGCAGGTATCATTTGTGGTCTCCACTTTCTCATCAATATTCCATCTTGAACAAAGTAACCTACTGGCACAGTTTCAATTTCCTGGTTAGACAGAATCTTATCTCTTATCCCAGCAAGATCAGGATCATGCTTTTGTTTGGTTATTAATTCTTCTCTTGACAACAGCAAAGCTGGTTTGTCCTCAATGCTTCCCTCCATTACAGGATCATCACAGACTTTCTCTACCTCTACCTTTTTTCTAGACATGGCTCTAGTAATGGCACACACAGGGTAGATTTCCAAATACTTTTCGGACTCATAAACCAATGGCTAACTTGTGAGTTTCCCATTGGGTTTCAGTTTCTAAAAATAATTACAGCAACAAGAAAGAGAAAAGGCTGGAATGTTTACTCTGCCGTACTTAAAATTAATTACTAAGTGCAGGTGCATGTAGATCAGAAATGGATGAATAATTGGCAAAAATAGTTTTCATGTTAATAATTTCCCCATCTTGATCCTGGAGTCTGAGGTTCTTGAACCTGGTGCTGAATGTGCATATTCCCTGTGCCCTCGGCGGTTTCCTCTGGATCCTCTTGTTTCCTCCCAATTTCAAAAGCCGTATAGGGCTAGTCGGTAAATTGGGAAGCATGGGTTTCTGGGTGGGAAAGGTCTTCTACTGTGGGGTTCAAATTAAATAGCATACACTGCTTAACGTGCTATTGCTGATCTTGTCACATTCGGCATAAAAGTATGATTCGAATGCCACGTCATGACATAATGGCGGGCAAATGTGTTTGCCTTTGGCCTGGCAGGAACTGCAGCATTTAAATAAAATCCCAGAGAAACACAAGAGCTGGAGGAACCTTAAGCAGATGGAAAACTGATGGAGGAGCTCAGCGACTTGACCAGCATCCGTGGTTGGAGACAGTTAGTCAAAGGTTATGAGGCCCAAAGGAGCGTCCCAACCCAGAACGTTGACTGGCCACTGCCCGACCCACTGAGCTCCTCAGCAATTTATCACCTTGCATACGGCATATGGAGGGTTAATTCGAATTGATGTTGGCTGGTGGAAGGAAATGTAGAGGATACAAACAAGCTCACCCTTTTCTTTTTACCTCCTCCCCCTCAAATCCCAACTGTCTTGTAATGTTTTAATGTCTGAACAACTGCTGACATGAAACTCATGCCGTGCTCTATTCTTAGAGACAATACCCTCACTAGAGAGGTCAACGGGCAGGAGGTCTGCAATAGTGTCAGTGAGCTATTTGCTTTGTTGCTGTGGTCTACATGCTGGGTGCACATCAAGGTTTGTGACATTATTCATTACAATGCCCAGCAGTGAGGCTGAGCACTGCATTTCTCAGTCATGTTTTAACAAGGCACTGCATTCTTTGGAACTTCCCCGGGGAACTCCCGGAGACAGTGAAGTGGCAAGCTGCTGTCAGTTCAACAGCTCCAATGCACAGCTGACGGGACAATGATCCATGACAGAGAAGTTACAAACACTAGTACAAGGACTCACAGGGTGTGAACTTCGGAGGATGTGGGCTGAGGGACAGGGGTTTAAGGTTTCACTGAAGCTTGAGAAAAAGATGAATCTGATTCAACACATTCACAAAAGGGTTGGAAAAACTCATCAGGTTATGCAGCATCCACAGGAGGTGAAAAGCGGTCAACGTTTCAGGCCTGAGCCCTTTATCAGGAGGGTTGAAAATCAGGCAGGCGTCTGAAGAGAAAGGTTGGGGGGGGAGGAGAGGAGGGAGAAAAGGGCTTGGGGGAGTAGCACAGGCTTATAGGTAAGTTGCAGGTGGACACAGGTGGGAGATTAGAAGAGAAACAAGCTGAGAAGTGATGCAGGGAGAGCGCAGAGAGCTCAGGTGTAGCTCTCTGATCAGAGAAGCGAAGGACGTAGGGTGCTGGAGTGAAGGAGAGAGAGGGATAGAGTAAGAGAGAAGCGATGTAACAATTAATGGAAATGGTTGATATTGATGCCATCTGGTTGGAGAGTGCCCAGATGTTGTTCCTCCATTTTGCCATTGAATGAGACCACGGACAGACTTGCTAGTGTGGGAATGGGCTCTGAAATTGAAATGGGTTGCCACTGGGAGGTCCTTGGTGTTGCAGCAGACAGAGCACAGCTGCTCCGTCAATCCAATCTTTATTTTCCAAACTGCCTGCAAGTAATATCTGGGTGAGGCTGGCATAGAACTGAAGAGGCTCCTGCTTCTGGGATTTTCCTGAGGAAAGCATTACCTCTGATGATGACTTTCCGCTTCTGGTCATTTGTGTGAGGTGTCATCTAAAATGTTGTCTCAATTTATGGAGCCATAGAATCCGAGGTTATGGAGCCATAGAGTCCCACTCTGTGGTCCTTTGGTTCAACTTACCCATGCTGTCCAAAATGTTCCACCCACATCAGTCCCACCTGAGCTTGGTCCATCTCCCTCTAAACCCATTCTATTCTTGGATCTGTCCAAATTTTTCTCACCCATTGCAATACTACCTGCCTCCCAACTAGTTCCATACCCTCATTCTTCCTCTGTGTAAAACATTACCACTCACCTTAAATGTATGTTCTTTGGTTACCAATTCCCTTACTCTGGGCGAAAGACTCTCTGTTCACCCAATCTATTCTACTCATGATTTTTACACCTCTAAGGGATAACTATTTCTTCCATTCAACTTTCTAATGGATCAACATGACCAGGATGTTGCCTGGATTGGAGAACATGTCACATGAAACAAAGTTGACAGAGCTAGACCTTTTCTCTCTGGAACAACAAAGGATGAACATTGACCTAACAGAAGGATATAAGATTAAGAGGCTGACAGCCAGCACTATTTTTTTGTGGAGCAACAATGGCAAATACCAGAGGTTCAGGAAAGTGGAGGAAAGTTTAGGGGAGATGTCGGAGATAAGCAGTTCTTTACACAGCGAGTAGTGGGGCCTGGAATACATTGCCAGGGGTGATGGTGGAGGCTGGTACAACGGAGACATGCAAAAGTCTCTTAGGTAGGGACACAGATGTAAGAAAACTAGAGGGTCATGAGTTTGAGGTGGGGAATGTTTAGATTGTTGTGGAGTGGGTTTACATGGATCAGCACAATATTGTGGGCTGAAGGGCAAGGACTGTGCTGTAGTGTTTGATGTTCTATGTAATTGTGCAGTTGAGCTTGGTGTGGGTATATGTCATATCATTCATTTATTCATCCCTCACACCCATGCTATTAGATTTAAGCACTCTCTTCCAAAATTAAGTCAATCCTTTGCCTAATACGATCTCTACCTCCCACTGCCTTGGAAAAGCAGCCAGCATATTAAACGACTCACCCCATCCTGGTCACAATCTTTTCACTCTCCCCATCCCTTTCAAGAAGAGGATTCACGAGCAATGAGGCATGGCTGGCGTAGCAGCACCGGCGAACGGGACCAGGTTTCGAATCCCGTGCTGTCTGTAAGAGCTTGTATGTTCTCCCTGTGTCTGCGTGGGTTTGCCCTGGGAGCCCCAGTTTCCTCCCACCCTTCAAAACAAAAGGTACTGCGTGTTGTAGGTTAATGGAGTGTAAATTGAGTGGCTCGGGCTCGCGGGCTGAAAGGGCCTGTTACTGTGCTGTATGTCTAAATTAAATTCAATTAAAAAATTTGGTGGCATGGGCTTGTGGGCCATACTGGCCTGTTACTGTGCTGTATGTCTAAATTATATAACCATATAACCATATACAGCACAGAACAGGCCAGTTTGGCCCTACTTGTCCATGCCGGAACAAATCTCCACCCTCCTAGTCCCACTGATGAGCACCTATATAACCATATAACCATATACAGCACCATATAAATAAACATATATTTTAATTAAATTCACTTAAAAAATTGGATGGCACAGGCTCGTGCGCTGAAATGGCCTGTTACTATGCTGTATGTCTAAATTAAATTCAATTAAAAAATGTAAATGCTGGAGAAACTCAGCAGGACACACAGATTCTATTAGATCTAAAAGACAGTCAACGTTTCAGGACTGAATCATTTAATTCCTATGGATCCCATCCGACTTGCTGAGCTCCTCCAGCACTTTGGTGCATTTCACTAGATTCCAGCAGCTGAAGCTGTTCTCGTTTCCCTCCGCATATCCATGAACACCGCCAGATTCAAGGACAGTTTCATTGCCAGACTCCTGAGTGAGCCTCACACTGGTAAAATTGTACCATCTTATCTCCATAACTTTGCACTTCTGTACTTCTGTCTTGCACTCTGAATGAGATGTCCGACTGGTCTGCTTGCAGAACAACCTCCATCACTGCATCTTAGTATGTGGGACAATAACTTTGGACTTGGAAGACTAGATGCAGTCCTGGTGCCTCAACTCCAGGAAAGATCCCACTCAGCTGGAAAGGATGCAGAATAGATTCAATCAAAGTGGTGGGGGTGGGGGGGGGGGGCTTGATTTGTAAGGAGAGGCTGGATAGATGTGATCAATAGATCCCTGCAATTGATTATCTATCTCATTTGCTCCTTTATTCATCAAAATGTTATCTCCAGTAAACCAGTTCACTGAATGTTGTGACGAGGAAGTGACGTGCCTGGAATGTGTTTTGACCAGCCCTGATGTATTGAACAGACTTTGTCCACAGAAACCAGCAGGTTTTACAATGTATAGGGGTGGTTGTTTTAAATTGCACAAGGGCTTCATTAGACTGCAAAGATGAAAACAGCTACATCATCTTGGGGGAGGGTGTATTCTGTCTATGTTAAGTTTCTAAATGTCCTCAAGCAAACAGTGCAGACCTGAGACCTGCTTAGTTTTCCTGAGAATCCATGACCACAATAAGCCCCTTGATTTTTTTATTTGTTTGAGTTTATTTTTAATTCATGGTGAACCAGAGGGAGACATTTCAACTAATTTTCTTTTAGATTCTTAACCCCTGCCAGAAAGAATGAAGACGACTTCTCTTCCTTTGGACATTGATGAGACCATATTTGGAGTATTGTGCAGTTTTGGTCACAAAACTGTAGAAAAGATACCAATAAGATTGAAAGAGTGCAGAGAAGATTTACAACAGTGGTTTTCAAACTGCCCCCCTAAACTCTGATTCCACCTTAAGTAATCCCGACGCCATCAGTGCTCTGTGATTAGTGAGGGATTGCTGAAACTGGGATGTGAGTGGGAAGGGAAGGTTGAGAAACCACTGCTCTAGACCCAATTGTTCCTGAAATATTTTGCTTGAGAAAAATGGTCATTGGCCCATTTCCTTTGGAGTTCTGAAACCGTGCACGTAACGAGGTACGATTAAAACAGTGGTTTTCAAACCTTTTTCTTTCTGCCTTAAGCAATGCCTTACCAATCACAAAGCACTAATGGCATAGGGAGCATTTAAAGTGGAATGTGAGTTTGGGGGCAGTTTGGAAACCACTGATTGGCAAAGACATTGTCAGGATGAAGAACTGAGTTGCAGGTAAAGGTTAAAAACATTTGCCCTATGTGGATAAAAACAATTGGCTTGCATGTAGAAAACAGAGAGTAGTAATGGATGGAAAGTATTCTGTCAGGAGGTCAGTGACGAGTGGAGGGACCGCAGGGATCTGTTTGGAGACCCCTGCTCTTTGTGATTTTAAGAAATGTCCTAGGTGAAGAGGTGGAAGGATGGGTCAGTAAGATTGGAGGTTGGAGGAGTTGTGGATAATGCTGAAAGTTGTCATTGGTTACAAAAAGATATTGACAGGATGCAGAGTTGGGTGGAAAAGTGGCAGATGGATTTCAATCCGGATAAGTGTGAGGTGATACATTTTAGAAGGACAAACCAGAAAGCTGAGTATAGGGTTAATGGTAGATTACTTAAGAGTGTGGATGAACAGAGTATGGGGTCCAAATCCATACACCCTTCAAGGTCGCCGTGCAGGTTGATAGGATATTTAAGAAGGCCTTTGGGATGTTGGGCTTCACTGATAGGAAGACTGAGTTCAAGAGTTGGGAGGTTAATGCTGCAACTCTACAAATCTCTAGTAAGACCACACTTAGAGTACTATGTTCAGTTCTGGGCACCTCATTACAGTAAGGATGTGGAAGCTGAGGAGAGGGGGCAGAGGAGATTTACCAGAATGTCACCTGCATTGGAAAATAAGTCTCATGAGGCAAGGTTAGCAGAGCTGGGACTTTTCTCTTTGGAGTGACGAAGGCTGAGTGGAGACTTAATAGAAGACAACAAGATTCTTAGAGGCATAGACAGGGTGGACAGTCAACACCTTTTTCCAGCAAGGGAATAATAAACACCAGAGGACAAACAGAATCGACATAGTGAAGGGAGGGAAGTTTCGGGGAGATATAAGGGGTAAGTTTTTTACACAGAGGGTTGTGGGTGCCTGAAATGCCTTGCTGGGGTTGGGGGTGGAGGCTGAAACAATGGGGGCATTTAGACAAGCACACGGATGGAAGAAAAATAGAGGGTTGTGGGGAAGGGAGGGCTTTGTACATTTTTTGTAGGAATATATCAGTCGGCACAACATTGAGGGCTGAAAGGCCTGCACTGTGCTGTAGTGTTCTACATTCTAAGCATTATTCCCTGGAGCTTTGGAGAATGAGTGGAGATTTGATAGAGGTATACAAAATTATGAGAGGTATACACAGTAAATGCAAGCAGGCTTTTTCCACTGAGGTTGGGTGAGACAAGAATTAAGGGTGAAAGGTGAAATGTTTAAAGGGAACATAAGGGGGGGGACACCTTCCTGCAGGGATCGGTGAAAGTGTGGAACAAGCTGCCAGCTGAAGTGGTGATTGCAGTCTCAATTTTGACATTTAAGAAAAATTTGGATAGTACATGGATGGGAGAGGTATGGAGGGCTATGGTCCCGGAGCAGGTCAGTGGAGTTGGGCAGAATAATAGTTCTGCTCAGTCTAGATGGGCCGAACGACCTGTTTTTGTGCTATAGTGTTCAATGTCAAAACATAGAAGTGCTGGTGGGACTCGGCCAACCTTACATAGTCTATAGGAGGTAATGATATCTCACAGACATTCCGGGCCTGAGCCCTTCCTCAAGGTATGAGTGAAAAAAGTCAGTTGTCTGAATTAAATGGTTTGAAGAGAAAGGGAGAGGAAAGCAAGGGAGAGGAGTACAGACCAACAAACAAAAGATGTTAACTGGATATATCCAGAGGAAAGGTGAGAATTGATCTTAGCTCTGTGAAAGGAGACAGGGTGAAAATGGAAGAGAGAGAAACAGAGCTGGTGGAAAGGAAACACGGGGAAAAAGGTGGGGGACAGGGGTGAGGTTCTAATGGAAACTGGAGAATTGGGTTAATTCCATCCATTTGGAAGGCCAGTTAGAAGATGAGGTGCTGTTCCTCCAATTTGCAGGTGGTGTCAGTCTGGCAGTGCACAAGACCATGTCAGGAAAGGAATGGGGCAGGGAATTGAAATGGGTAGCCAATGGGAGATCCCCACTATTGCCCAGTGATCAGTGGTCCCCAGTTCCCGTTACAAAGGAGCTCTGCATCCCTTGAAGTGGCAAAAGTGTTTGATGTTGGTTCAATAAAAGTGGATGTGTGGCGGCACACACCTCTTGTCGCGAACCGGTCCTGCTTGTATCACCGTGCTGGCGGGGCAGCTGCAGGAAGATGGCACTGTTGGGGCTTGCCAATTAACTTGTGGCTTATGCCCCAGGTAGCATGATGACGTCACCGCTATGTGGGGCGGAACTCCCATTGGCCTTAAAGGAGCGCGCGCAAATTTCAAATAAACAATTCAACTGAAACCTCCACTGTGTCCAGTGGTGTATTTCTGTGTGTGTAGCAGCCACTACATTGGTGATCCCGCAGAGTCCAGACATTATCTGGTCTCCAACTATGGATTCGATGGCGATCAGCGCTGTGGTAATGAAACTCCCCCGCCACGCACCCCATTTGGACCCATCAACTTCTCACCTGGTTCGGGCAGGCAGAGATGCAGTTTCACCTCAGACAGATCACCTCTGACTCCACTATGTTTTATCCTGTGGTGAGTGCCCTCAATGAAGAAACTGAGGCTAGAGTGGATGACCTGATCCACGATCCACCAGAGGAGAGCAAGTATGCCGCACTCAAAGCCCTCCTTCTCGGCACCTTCGGTCTCTCCTGTTGGCAACGCATGGCCAGTCTGATGCACCTTCAAGGCCTGGGGGTCAGAGCCCCGTCCGCTCTAATGGATGAGATTCTCTCACTGGCAGAAGGCTACAAACCCTGCCTGATATTTGAGCAAGCCTTCCTGGAACAAATGCCAGAAGACATCCAACTCCTACTGGCGGACGAGGATTTCTTGAACCCCCGGAAGGTTGCAGCCCGCGCTGATGTGCTGTGGAGAACCAAATGGGAGAATGAGGCCACCATGAATCAGGTCGCCCGCCCTGGACACAGCCATCCACAAACTGACCCCAGGCTGAAGCCAGAAGAGCATCAAACCACCTAGTATTTCTACTACCAACACTGGAGAGCCCAAGCCCACAAGTGCTGACAGCCCTGCTCATACCAGGGAACGACCAGGCCAGCCGCACTTGATGGCTGTGATGGCTGGCCACACTACTAGCCTCCTGCACATGGTTGACAAACCACTGGCTGGCGTTTCCTGGTGGACACCAGAGAGGAGTTGAGTGTACTTCCCCCAACCACCCTCGAATCCTGCTCGAATACACGAGGCCTGACCCCTCGGGCAGTGAACAGCACCAACATAAAGACCTTTGGCACGCGAAGCATTCAGGTACACATCGGACCAAACAAGTTGTGCTGGAAGTTCCTGCTAGCCGACTTCCTTCAGGTGGACAGCCTGGTGGTAGACCTTAAGGGCAAAAGAATTGTACATGCCCGCACTTGTACATGTACATGACCCTCCAACTTGTACATGACCCTCCAACTCGAGTCTTTCAGCATGCACGACCTAGGGATAGCCACCATCTGCATGCCCAAAAACGAGTACTCCCACATCCTTGATGAGTTTCCTGCCATCTTACGGCCACAATTCACTGCCATCATGCCTCAGCATGGTGTCCGCCACCACATCGCCACACAGGACCCCCCACTCCACACCAAGGCCAGACGACTGCTGCTGGAGAAGCTACAGCTCACGAATGAGGAGTTCTCCCACCTCCAAGAACTCAGCATAGTCTGCAGGTTGGACAGCCCCTGGGCCTCTCCCCTGCATATGGTCCCAAAGGCCTCCAGGGATTGGCACCCGTACGGGGCCTACCACCGGCTTAACGATGCAACCATGCCTGACCGATACCCCATCCCCCATATACAGGACCTCACGGCCAACTTGGATGACGTCAGGGTTTTCTCGAAGGTCAACTGGGTGATGGGCTACCACCAAATACCTGACCACCCAGATGATATTGGCAAATCCGGCATCATCACTCCATTCGACCATTTCAAATACCTGTGGATGCCTTTTAGTCTGAATAACGCGGCCCAAATGTTCCAGCGGCTCATGGACGCAGTGGGTAGAGACCTGGATTTCATGTTCATTTATCTGGATGATATTCTTATCACCAGTTGAGATCACAATGAGCACAAAACCCATCTCCACACACTGTTCGCCCGTCTGGCGGAATTTGGCCAAATGCCAGTTCGAGAAGGAGTCGTTACAGTTTCTGGGCCAGACCATCACTGTGGATGGGGCAGCACCATTACAGGACAAGGTCAAGGCTATACAGCAGTTCCCCAAGCTGGCACCCTCAAGGGCTTGCAGGAGTTATCTGGGATGGTTAATTTCTACCACCACTTCATCCCGGGGGCTGCCTGCATAATGTGCCCTCTGTTCGCCCTAATCTTGGTGAAACAAAAGACTCTTGAGTGGACGAAGAAGGCTGAAACAGCTTTTGCCCACACAAATACGCCTTCGCTAGCGCCACCCTACTGGTCCACCCACAGCACTCTCAGTGGATGCGTCTGCCTCATTTATTGGGGGTGCCCTTGAGTAATCGATCAAAGGACAGTGATTCCCGCTAGCGTTCTTCAGCTGGCACCTCCGACCTCCAGAGCTGAAATACAGTGCCTTCGAAAGGGAGCTCCTAGCCCTGTACCTCTCCATCAGACACTTTCGCTACTTTCTGGAGGCAGGCCTTTCACTGCTTTCATGGACCATAAGCCACTCACACAGGCCCTCGCCATGGCAAAGGACCTTTGGTCGGCATGGCAGCAGCAGCACCTCTCCTACGTTTCGGAGTTCACCATTGACATGCGACACCGGGCAGGTAAGGACAATGTTGTTGCTGACGTGCTCTCCAGACCCAGCATCTACAGCTTGTCCCCCGGCCTGAACTACTCCCAATTAGCTCAGGCCCAGAGAGGGGATGAAGAGATGCTGGCCTTCCGAACCACCATCACTGGCCTGCGCCTCAAGGACCTGAAGCTACCGGGCGGCCACTACACGCTACTGTGTGACGTCTCAACCAGCTCACCATGCCCAGTAGTCCCCCCGCAATGGAGCAAGAGGCATTCTGAATGGTCCACAACCTGGCCCACCTCTCCATCAAGGCAACAGTATGCATGGCAACGGATCGTTTCGTCTGGCATGGATTAAAAAAATAACAAGTGGCCAAATGGTGAGGAATTGTATGCACTGCCAAGACTCTAAAGTCCAGCGCCATGTCAGAGCCTCTGTACAACATTTTGACCCTCTAACCGGAAGGTTCAACCATATCCACATTGACATAGTGGGCCCCCTACTGGTGTCCAGGAATGCCCGCTACCTCCTGACTGTGGTCGATCGGATGACGAGGTGGCCGGAAGCCATCCCCATCAGAGACACTTCTGCTGAGTCCTGCGCCGGAGCTCTGCTTGCTTACTGAGTCGCCCGGTTCGGTGTCCCGGGTCATATGATCAGTGACAGGGGCACCCAAGTTCACTTCCACCCTCTGGGCACAATTGGCAAACTGTCTGGGGATCAAGCTCCATCACACCACAGCCTATCATCCCCAGGCATAGCACGCACTCTACTCCCCTGGAGCACCCGTTCGGGGGCCTATACAAGGTCCTACACCATTCGGGAAAGACTTTTACCATGGACATTGGGGGCAGGGAGGAGTTATTTACTGTTGATAGAATGAAACTGGCGCATGTGGACTTCGACCAACCCATGAGAACAGCCCAACCTAAGCGAAGAGGTCGGCCGCCCAAGCAGCGAGATGCGTAAGCTGGTTCTGGGGGGTGTTGTGTGTCGGCACACATCTCTTGCAGCGAACCGGCCCCGCTTGCATTGCTGCACTGGTGGGGCAGCTGCAGGAAAATGGTGCCATTGGGGTTTGTCGATTACCTCGTGGCTTTGGCCACAGCTCACGCCCCAGGCAATCTGATGATGTCACCGCTGCATGGGGCAAAATTCAATGGCCTTAAAGGGGCACGTGCAAAATTCAAATGAACAGTCCAACTGAAACCTCCACTGTGTTTTTTGGTGTGTTTCTGTGTGTGTAGCAGTCGCTACAGATCATTGATTAAAGTTGCTTGTGATTCATAGGCGAACCCAACACTTCCTGACCAACTTCGTTTGATTAGCTGAATAATGAGGACCTTCCTTTCTCCTGAATGAGTTGGAAGTTATAAACCTGTTGTCATTGAGTCAGACAGCAAGGAAATCACCTTCAGTTCAGTGTGTCCAAGCTGCTTAGGAATATCTTCCCATAAAATTCCTCTCTCTTCTAAAAATCCAACGTTTGGCCAAACCTGTCTGGATTTCATCTTTTGTCTGCTTTTCCTCTTGTGAAGTGAGTTGGGTGGTTGAATTACATAGTGTAAATGAATGCAATGCTGAGAATTGGTGTAGAAGTGAACATTTTGTTTCATGAAGATTCTGCATATATTGTGCCTCCTGCCTTAGACCCATAAGGACCAGAATGAAAAATAGGAGCAGGATTAGACCATTCAGCCATCGAATCTGCTCCTCCATTCATATCATGGCTGGTGTATCTTTCCTCTCAACCTCTTTTGGGTGGCACAGTTAGCGTGGTGGTTAGCGCAATGCTTTTACAGCGCCAACGATTGGGACCGGGGCTCGGATCATAAAGGACCCCCATCTACCTGGTTTTTCAGAATGATGTGAAAATTGAGCCCATTTGATTTAAGCAAGGTCTCCACCAGGGGCTCTTCAAGGAGTTGGACAGGGGTAGATACCAATGTGGCACAGCAGGCAGGGCCTCTGCCTCAGGCAGTGGGGACCCAGGGTTAATCCTAACCTCCACTGCCGCCTGTGTGAAGTTCCCATGTTCCCCCAGGTGCTTCATTTCCCTCCCACGTCCAAAAAGTGCATGGGTTGTGACGTTAATTGGCTGTTACAACATGCCTCTATTGTGTGGATGGACTCTGGGGGGCAGGGCAGTGAGGAGGGAATAAAATAGGTCAGGAAGAAGGTCCAGGAATGCAAGATCACACACCACCAGACCTTGCTCTGGAACTCTGTATTTCTGTCCTGCCTCTTAATTGTGGCACTGGCATAGGACACCTTGCTGGATTACTTGCTAAACAACCACTTGGTACAATGAACATGAATTTGACGGGTGGTCAGTGTGAACTCAGGTGTTTCTGTTGGATGAAGCAGAACTAAGTCACAGAATAGCATCTCTTCCCCTAATGGTCCAGGACTCTCTGAGCCATCAACATCTCAACTACTCGTTCCACTGTTGAGCCCGTGTTTATAGAACCGAGCTCTGCGCTCCTCGTGGAATTACATTTAAATGTGGTTCAAAGGCTTTTGATGGCAGCAATATGTCCGGTTGCCAAGGTGATGTGGGTGTGACGCTGGGATTGGTGGCCTGAGTTCCAGCTGCAAGCCTTCAGATTGGCTGCAGCCGTCAGACCTCTGAGACAATGGGTCCTGTGACAAGTAGGAGGAGGGGGCTTGAGCCCCCGGAATGGTGTGTAAAGCAAGAGATACATTTGGCGGGTCCAAGAAGCAATGAGTCTGACCACAAGATGATTGTGACAATAGATCTTTATTTCCTCATGGTGGGCTGGGTGGGGGACAGGGAATCATTCAGATTTCAGATTTCTTTTCAGAGTACATACATGATTTCATGTATTCCTTTTGAGATTCCTTTTTCATGCAGGCGTGGTGGAAGTGGTAGTGCAAAAAAAATCTGTACACAGTGTAAACATGTAAACAAATAAAAGAAATGTAAACAGATAACAAATGTAAACAAACTGACTGTGCAATACAGGAAGAACAAAAAGAAAATAAATAAAGTGCAAGAATCCTTAAATGAGTCCCTGATCGAGTTTGTTGTTGAGGAGTTTGACGGTGAGGGGTAGCAGGACTGAACCTGGTGGTGCGAGTCCTGTGGCCCCTATTACCTCTTTCCTGATTGCAGCAGTGAGAACAGAGCATGGGCTGGGTGGTGAGGGTCTTTGATGATTGTTGCTGCTCTCTGATGGCAGCATTCCCTGTAGATGATCTTGATAGTGGGGAAGGTTTTGCCTGTGATGTCCTGGGCTGTGTTCACTACCTTTTGGAGGGCTTTATACTCAGGGGTATTGGTGTTCCCGTACAAGACCGTGATGCAGCTGGTCACCACACTTTCCATCACACATCTTTCGACATTTGCCTGGGTTTCTGGTGTCATATCAAACCTCCGTAAACTCGTGAAGAAGTAGAGGCGCTGATGTGCTTTCTTCACAATGTCATTGGTGTGTTGGGTCCAGGATAGATCCTCTGAGATAGTGACTCCCAAGAACTTAAATTTGGTCACCCTCTCCACCTCTGATCCCCCAATTGGATTGAACACCTCTGGCTTTCATTTCCTGAAGTTAACAATCAATTCCTTAGTTTTGGTAACATTGAGTGCAAGGTTGAGCCAAGTTTTCAATCTCCATCCTGTATGCTGACTCATTATCTTCCTTTATACAACCCACTACCATGGTATTATCAGTGAATTTGTAGATGGTGTTATTGTCGTATCAAGCCACACAGATATTGGTGTAAAGCGAGTGGAGCAGGGGGCTAAGAACACAGCCCTGTGGTGCTCCAGTACTGATGGAGATTGTGGAGGAGAAATTCTTACCAATCCTCACTGATTGTGATCTGGAGGTGAGGAAATCCAGGATCCAATTACATAGGGGGGTGTTGAGTCCCAGGTCTTGGAGTTTGCTGATCAGTTTTGTTAAATGCCGGTCTGTATTCGATAAAGAGCATCCTGATGAATGCATCTTTGCTGTCCAGGTGTTCCAGGGCTTTGTGTAGTTCCAGTGAGATAGCATCTGCTGTAGACCTGTTACTACGATAGGTGAACCGGAATGGATCCATATCACCGCTCAGACAGGAACTGATATGGTTCATCACCAACCTTTCAAAACACTTTATCACAGTTTACTGGTCGATAGTCATTAAGGCAGGTTACCACACTCTTCTTGGGCATCGGTATGATTGACACCTGTTTGAAACATGAGGGTACCATCCCTGCTGGAGTGAGATATTGAAGATATCCATAAATACATTGGTAAATTGGTCAGCACAGATCTTTAATACTTGGCCAGCTCTCTATCCGGGCTGGATGCTTTCTTCCAATTCACTCTCCTGAAGGTAACGCACACGTCATCCTCAGATACGGACAGGATGGGCATATGGGGGTGCGGAGGGCTGGTTCTTCACTGCTACTATCATCAAATTGGACGTAGAAGGCATTAAGTTCATCTGGGGGAGAAGCCTTGACATCTGTTCCTTCTGGTTTTGCAGAAGGTTATGCCACAGCTGTCGGGTGTCCCTCATTGTTTCCATTTTCATCCAGAATCTCCACTTTGCCTGAGAGATGGATTTCTGTAGGTCATACCTGCTCCTGATGTACTGATCTGGATATCCAGACTTAGATGCCTATGATCTGGTTCTCAGCTTGTTCCAGATTCCATTGTTCATCCAGGGCTTCTGGTTGGGGAAAGTCCTGAATGATTTGGTTGGGGAACACTCATCCCCAGTTGTTTTGATCAAGTGTGTGACAGCCTCAGTGTACTCGTTCAGATCCTCAGCAGAGTCCTTGAACTCAAGGATGTCCTGTAGTTCTTCAGCCTTCTGTGACCAGGTTATAGCTGCCCTGATCTCTGGACCCTCTCTTTTTAGGCTCTGTCTGTATGAAGGGAGAAGGAGCACAGCCAGGTGATCAGACTTGTCAAAATGTGGTCTCAGGAAAGGATGGTAGGCCTTTTTTAACTTAGTGTAGCGGTGATCAAGAGTGTTGGGACCTCTGGTACAGCAGGATACATGCTGGTGGTAGTTAGGCAGGGTTTCCTTGACACAGGCCTGGTTAAAGTCACCGACTAAGATTTGTAGTGCATCGGGCTGGGCCGTCTCTTGCTTACTGACCACATCGTGCAGCTCCGCAAGTGCCTGTTTGTAATCGGCATCGGGAGGGATGTAAACTCTGGGGAGAATCACTGATGAGAACTCTCAGAGTAGATAGAAGGGGCTGCATTTAATTGAGATTTGCTCTAAGGCAGTAGTGCAGGAGGCTGACATAACCCCAATGTCTATGCTCCACCCAGTATTAATGATAAAGTGCACACACACACACACACACACACACACACACACACACACACACACACACACACACACACACACACACACACACACACACACACACACACACACACACACACACACACACACACACAATACATTTGCATTGGACATAACAACAGTACCCTGTCAGAGTTTGACCTAATGCAGGTATGGGATCTCAATTAGTTTGAAAAAAAAGATTGATTCACATGAGTGCATCAGGATAAATCCCCAAACCCAGTTCCGGTACTCACCTTGTAATTGACTCTCCAGTTTATCTGGCTCGTGCCCTAGAGTGGAGTTTGGGATTATTCTCACGGAAAGAGATGGAGAGAGCTCCTCCATGCGTTGGACTTCATGCAGCAGCCAGATGGAAGGGAAGGTGATTGAAGGAGCCAGTGGTGAGGAGTGTGCACATTCAGCGGAGCCAATAACAAGGTGTGTGCCTACCTGTGGGGAAGTAACTTCCAGCCTGCCTGGTCAGATAACCATCCAGTATTATATACCTGTTGGATAATCCCCCCCAAATAACTGACTTGCTTGGCCATTGCAACAACATGGATGGGAACAGGACAGGTCACTTGAGAATCCCCCCCAGGAACTTAAAGCAGTCGACAACCTCCACCTCAGCACCATTGATGTGGACCAAGGAGTGAGCTCTGCCCCTCCTCTGGAAATCTACATCCTGCATCTTAGTCTTGCTGATACTATTGGAAAGGTTGATGTCCAGGCACTTCCACCTGAGGTGTTTCCTTTCTTTTGCATGGCATCTCATATACTTTCCTTTTCCATCTCCACATCTTATGTCATCCTTACCTTGTTTTCTTAAACATGCTCTTGTCTGTAATCTTTGCTAAGGTCTACCAGGGACTTATCCCAATCTCCAAGCTCCCCATGACCTTTCTCCATGACATGGAGTTCAAACTACATTTTCTTGCTCGTGTTACCTCTCTTCTACCCAGTCCACTTCCCAAACCACCAGTGTTTCATCTGTCAGTCGTCATTTCCTCAGCTCCAGCCCTTCTGCGAAGCTTTCAAAATCCCTCTCCTTGTCTCTGACCATTTTCAAATTCTTTTCTTTTCATTAACTGACAGGCAAAGATAATTGTGGCTATCTTTTTGTTAAATTAAATGCAATTCTGATGTTATTATCTTTAAATATGAAAGAGTGAATGTCCCTTTCATGAACCTGTCCTCTGGTCAAAGTATGGTTCCACTTAAGTCAGTGCAGAAGATAATTATAAGTACTGGTGAGTTTAATTGACATTTACATTGTTCGATGTGGCTGATAAAATCGAAGAGTTGAAAAGGGTTAATCAATATTTTTTGGCATATTTTTGTTCATACGTCTTCCTCTTTGGACAATTAATATATCCAGTAATATCCAGCAGCAATGCTTCCTCCAAAGTCCATAATTCTTCTCTCCAGGAAACAGCCTTTTCCCCCGTAGCTGTTACTGTCTTGACCTTTATCCTGGGTACCACTCAGACAAAAGGAACATAAGCTGTGGCTGCTCACCTTAGGGGATGTGGATGACACTTTCCAATCTCTTGTACTTCACAATTTCAAAACATGTCATCCTCTAAGAAACGTAAGCTTTGATATTCCGAATTACAATCTTATCACTCCAATAAACCAAACTTTGTATTTTCAGCTGTCTAGCATTAATACATTGAAACATTTTGCATAACTTTGCATTAAGATTTCCATAACTTGAGTAAAAAAAGCATTCTGTATAATAATAATGATATACAACAATAATGAGATGATTAAGATGACATGATGAAATGAGACAAATTCATAGGAAAGTATTTTGATGCTTACATCTCCTCCATGGTTCTTCAAGGAATGAGAAACAAGATTCTCAGCTAGCTCAGATATTACAACATATGATGTTGTAGTACCTATGGTAACACTACAAACAACAATCTTTCTTAAAGGGATAGTCACAAAATTAACTAAGAAGTAAAAGCACAAGGGTTTAACCTTTACAGGGGATCCCTCAGTGCATAGATCCTGAACTACTTAGAAAGTGCTGTGCCCAGGAACCTGTCTGAACCTCTGCCATAACACACTCAAATCGCTGCTGTCACAATTATGGTTGTGCACTTTGGACCAGCTACAAAGGATTGATGAAGACTTCAGTGAGGGATACTTTTACCTTCTTTTGCTTCTTATGGATGCTGTGTGACCTGCTGAGTTTCCTTTTGTGCACCGCTTCGATCAATTTTCCATTTTCTTCATCTAAACCTATTCTACTGGTGAGTTTAATTGACATTTACATTGTTCAATGTACATATTCACCAAATTTTTCCTTGCTCCAACCAAACAGCTATTTCTATAAATAAAGCAACAGTAGTACACATTGGAACAAAAATACAAAAGATAAATAGTTAAAAAGTCAAGTTTATTATTATCTGATGGTAAAAGTACCACCACCAGCCAAGCAGCGTTCTCTGGTTCTTGGTGCAAAAACATGCAGACACACAACCAGACACAACACACATAAAGACAAACAGTACATAAGCAGAACAAGTATTATATCTATTAAAAATAAATACATAAACAGTGTTTTGTGAATATGAGAGTCTCGGATGATGACTGTGAGCAGTTCCTTTGGTCGTTCACCATTCTCGCTGCCCTTGGGAAGAAGTTGTTCCTCAGCCTGGTGGTACTGGTTCTGATTCTCCTGTATCTCTTCCCCAATGGGAGCAGCTGAAAGATACTGTGTGCAGGGTGGAAGGGGTCTTCAATGATTTTGTGCACCCTCTTCAGACAATGATCCTGCTAGATCACGTCGATGGGGGCAGGGAGACCCCAGTGATCTTCTCAGCCACTCTTATGGTCCTGTGATTGACCTCCAATCCATTTCTCTGCAGTAAATATTCACAGTAAACCTTTCAGTTGCAATGATTTCCTCTCAATCTAGAAGTGGAAATGTAACCATATATTGTCTAGTATTCATAGAGGCATTATAGCACCGGTGATGACATTTACTCTTGGCTATTGGCAACACCTCACAGGCTGCTATTTCTGATATTAAGCTATTAACCCTGAAGATGTCCTTGGTAAATGCAGTCCATCATGATTGAGGATGAGGAAATGGAGAGCTCAGTGTCATGCTGTCAGAACAAAATACACGAGCTTGAAAATCTACAGATTCAAGGACAGTTCCGTTTCTCCTGTTATTGGGCTCTTGACTTGATCACACACTGGTAAAGGACGATGACTATATCCTGCCCTTTCTCCTTGAAACATGTGCTGCCCAGTTACACCCAAGTAAGCTACAACTTCCGGTATGCTTCAAACGGCGGGAGGAAACCAGAGCCCCTGGAGGAAGCCCACGCAGATACAGGGAGAACCTACAGACTCCTTACAGACAGCGCAGAATCTGAACTCCAGTCCTAATCGCTGGCACCATAACAGCGTTGGGCTAACTGCTATGCTATCTGTTCCACCTCAATGGCACAGGTGCTCTGTGGTTAGTAAGGGATTACTTAAGCAGGTATGTGAGTGGGAAAAAAAGGTGGTGAACCACTGCCCTTCAGACTTAAGCCTGCCAGTTGTGCCAGATTTCCAAGTTTGTCATTGACACCGAACTCAGTGACATCACTATTAAAGAGGAGAATGCAAGGAGGATTTAGAGGGCTTTGCAGGAGCTGAGTGAGTGAACAAGACAAAGGCCAATCTCATGTACCATGGAAAAGTGAAAAGGTGATGGGCCCTCACATGATGAAGGAGCAGGCTGAGAAGAGAGCTGGTGCAATGACAAAGCAGGATCGAGAGTGGGTCTCTGTGGCTCTGAGGTACAGGTGAAGAGAATGGCCTGTGATGAGCTGACTGAGTAGCTGAGCACAGCCAACCTGAAGGAGTCAAAGGCTCCAGTGAAGCAAGAAACATTAGTTCCGGTCACCTCATTACAGGAAGGGTGTGACAGCTTTGGAGAGGATGCCGAGGAGATTTACCAGGATGTTGCCTGGAGTGGAAAAGCAAGGTTGACAAGAGCTAGGGCTTTTCTCTTTGGAACAATGGAGAATGAGAGGTAATTTAATAGTGGTAGATAAGATGATGGGGGGTTTAGAGAGGGTGGACAGCCAACACCCTTTCCCAGGGTGACAGGAACAAACACCAGAGGACATCACTTTAAGTTTATGGGAGATGTCCGAAGTAAGTTTTTTTAATCAGAGAGTGGTCGGGGGCTAGAATGCATTGCCAGGGGTCTGGTGGAGTCTGGTACAATAGGAACGTTTAAAAAAACTCTGAGATGGGCACATGAGGGTTATGTGTGTGAGGTGGGGAAAAGTTAGATTGTTGTGGAGTAGGTGCACATAGGCCAGCACATTATGAGCTGAAGGGCCTGTACTCTGCTGGAATGTTTTATATTGCATGTCCACTGTTTGTCCCTTGCATTTGTTGGCCACTGTTTGTCCCTTGCATTTGTTGGCTTTGCAAACTAGGAAGCAGAATTTCAGCTTCTGGGTGGAGGCATTGAGGAGGATCCTTGTGACAGATGGCAGAGAGATCACCCTCCCACTGATTAGACACATCCCTGTGTGTATGTATGGAGACCATGATCTGGAGAAACCCTGGTTGTATTTGCACAGCCGGATGACAATAAGATTGAACTTGAAAGTGGCAACACAGGTAGAAAAGATGGCATTTGGCACACTTGCTTTCACCATGTCAGAGCATCAAGTACAGAAACAGTGAAGTCATGAGAAGACGATACTAGACGTGGTGAGACTGCACATTATTTACGTCCCCAAAACCTTGTTTCATCTTCAAAGAGTCCCGCCAAATTGTCAATCACCATTTTCCTTTCATGAGATCACACTGATTGTGCTTGATGGTCTTCCGATTATCTGAATATCCTGCTATTATCTCCCTAAAGACAGCCAGAATGAACACTGGCCTTTAGTTTCCTGCTTTCTGACTCTTTGAACAGTGACATTACACTGGCAGTTTTCCAACGCTCTCACAGTCCAGGGAATTTCAGTGGATTATGAGTGCTCACGAACAGCGAACAGCCAGAAGATCCAGCCAGCGAGTTGGCTTTTAGCCCCTTCAGTTTGCCTGGATTATTATTGTCAGGATATCTTGAAGTCCCACCCAATGCAATTACATGTTAGCCTGAATACGCCAACTGATTTCCCTTATTTTCCCAAAGGTCCAAGCTGTGCAGATATTGTCATGCAAGTAAGTTCATAAAGAGGCTTCGATAGGGTGGACAGCAAGTACTTAATTCCTGGGGCAACAATAGTGAATCCTGGAGAATATCTGTTTAAAGCGAGTGGAGGAAAGTTTTGGGAGGACATCCCAGGTAAGTTTTTATACACAGTGTGGTGGTTAGCTGGAATGCACTGCTGGAGATGAAGGTGGAGGCAGGTATAATAGAGGCATTCAAAAGACTCTTTGGTAGATACATTGGTTTAAGAAAGAAGATTTCTCGGTGTGAGGTAGTGAAGGATGAGATTGTTGTGGAGTAGGTTTACATCACGGGCTGAAAGGCCTGTTATGTTCTATGTCAGTGCCTCCTGTGATTCTGTGCCAAAATTCAGATTTGAAGCAATACACAAAATCTCAAAAAGTCCGAGGGATGTTAATGGATGCAAACGCTCCTTTGCTCTCTCAGGGCTTTGTGTGCATATCAGTAGTGAATGTGAACAGGATTTGTGTCTTGATTTCAATCAGATGTTCAATCTGTCATACACAAGTCAAATGCTGAAAACTATATGAACATCATAATGGTTAGTGGAATTATGGATTCAATGTTCCTACGTTGCATGGAAAAATAAATGATTGAAATGATTTCCATAATTCTGTGCAAAATTTGGGAACATGACATTTGTCTCCAGCTGAGTCTTGTCTCCATGGTGTGAAATAATGGGATTATGGGACTTTCAAGGAACAAATGGAATGAACAGGTTGA